>NC_034199.2:48488982-48638807 GCF_002021735.2 Oncorhynchus kisutch
CCTGTCTCTTTCCCTATGTCTCTCCCTGTCTCTCCACGTCTCTCCCTTTACAGAGCCCCCACTCCTCCCGCGTCCCCCACTTACAGCTTCACTACTGCCTGTTTTCAAGGCCATCAACACTCACTCCAATGTCGACAGCATCACCCTGACCAGAGCCGGCTGTTAGAGAGGGGTCAGAGGCTAAGGGTTAGAGGTCATTGTGGAGATGACGAGTGAAGCGTGCCTGCTGGCTCTGTCTCTGTCTATACTGCTGTCTGTTGTCTGTCTCTGCCTATACTACTGTCAGCTGAATGTCTCTGTCTCTGCCTATACTACTGTCTGTTGTCTGTCTCTGTCAATACTACTGTCTGTTGTCTGTCTCTGTCTATACTACTGTCTGTTGTCTGTCTCTGCCTATACTACTGTCTGTTGTCTGTCTCTGTCTATACTACTGTCTGTTGTCTGTCTCTGTCTATACTACTGTCTGTTGTCTGTCTTTGTCTATACTACTGTCTGTTATCTGTCTCTGCCTATACTACTGTCTGTTGACTGTCTCTGTCTATACTGGGGTCTGTTGTCTGTCTCTGTCTATACTACTGTCTGTTGTCTGTCTATGTCTATACTACTGTCTGTTGTCTGTCTCTGTCTCTGTCTATACTGCTGTCTGTTGTCTGTCTCTGTCTCTGTCTATACTGCTGTCTGTTGTCTGTCTCTGTCTCTGTCTATAACAATGTCGGTCTCTTTCTCTGTCTATACTACTGTCTGTTGTCTGTCTCTGTCTATACTAATGTCTGTTGTCTGTCTCTGTCTATACTACTGTCTGTTGTCTGTCTCTGTCTATACTGCTGTCTGTTGTCTGTCTCTGCCTATACTACTGTCAGCTGAATGTCTCTGTCTCTGCCTATACTACTGTCTGTTGTCTGTCTCTGTCAATACTACTGTCTGTTGTCTGTCTCTGTCTATACTACTGTCTGTTGTCTGTCTCTGCCTATACTACTGTCTGTTGTCTGTCTCTGTCTATACTACTGTCTGTTGTCTGTCTCTGTCTATACTACTGTCTGTTGTCTGTCTCTGTCTATACTGCGGTCTGTTGACTGTCTCTGTCTATACTACTGTCTGTTGACTGTCTCTGTCTATACTGCGGTCTGTTGTCTGTCTCTGTCTCTGTCTATACTGTGGTCGGTTGACTGTCTCTGTCTATACTGCGGTCTGTTGTCTGTCTCTGTCTATACTACTGTCTGTTGTCTGTCTCTGTCTATAACAATGTCTGTCTCTGTCTCTGTCTATACTGCTGTCAGTTGTCTGTCTCTGTCTATACTACTGTCTGTTGTCTGTCTCTGTCTATACTGCTGTCTGTTGTCTGTCTCTGTCTATACTACTGTCAGTTGTCTGTCTCTGTCTATACTACTGTCTGTTGTCTGTCTATGTCTATACTACTGTCTGTTGTCTGTCTCTGTCTATACTACTGTCTGTTGTCTGTCTCTGTCTATACTGCTGTCTGTTGTCTGTCTCTGTCTATACTACTGTCTGTTGTCTGTCTCTGTCTATACTGCTGTCTGTTGTCTGTCTCTGTCTATAACAATGTCTGTTGAGAGGCTCTGTCTATACTGCTGTCAGTTGACTGTCTCTGTCTATTCTGCTGTCTGTTGACTGTCTCTGTCTCTGTCTCTGTCTATACTACTGTCTGTTGTCTGTCTCTGTCTATACTGCTGTCTGTTGTCTGTCTCTGTCTATACTACTGTCTGTTGTCTGTCTCTGTCTATACTACTGTCTGTTGTCTGTCTCTGTCTATACTACTGTCTGTTGTCTGTCTCTGTCTATACTACTGTCTGTTGACTGTCTATGTCTATTCTGCTGTCTGTTGTCTGTCTCTGTCTCTGTCTATTCTGCTGTCTGTTGTCTGTCTCTGTCTCTGTCTATACTGCTGTCTGTTGTCTGTCTCTGTCTCTGTCTATACCGCTGTCTGTTGTCTGTCTCTGTCTCTATCTATACTGCTGTCGGTTGTCTGTCTCTGTCTCTGTCTATTCTGCTGTCTGTTGTCTGTCTCTGTCTCTGTCTATTCTGCTGTCTGTTGTCTGTCTCTGTCTATAACAATGTCTGTCTCTGTCTCTTCTGCTGTCTGTTGTCTGTCTCTGTCTCTGTCTATTCTGCTGTCTGTTGTCTGTCTCTGTCTCTGTCTCTGTCTCTTCTGCTGTCTGTTGTCTGTCTCTGTCTCTGTCTATACCGCTGTCTGTTGTCTGTCTCTGTCTCTATCTATACTGCTGTCGGTTGTCTGTCTCTGTCTCTGTCTATTCTGCTGTCTGTTGTCTGTCTCTGTCTCTGTCTATTCTGCTGTCTGTTGTTTGTCTCTGTCTATAACAATGTCTGTCTCTGTCTCTTCTGCTGTCTGTTGTCTGTCTCTGTCTCTGTCTATTCTGCTGTCTGTTGTCTGTCTCTGTCTATAACAATGTCTGTCTCTGTCTCTTCTGCTGTCTGTTGTCTGTCTCTGTCTCTGTCTATTCTGCTGTCTGTCTCTGTCTCTGTCTCTGTCTATACTGCTGTCAGTTGACTGTCTCTGTCTATTCTGCTGTCTGTTGAGAGTCTCTGTCTATACTGCTGTCAGTTGACTGTCTCTGTCTCTTCTGCTGTCTGTTGACTGTCTCTGTCTCTGTCTCTTCTGCTGTCTGTTGACTGTCTCTGTCTCTGTCTATTCTGCTGTCTGTTGACTGTCTCTGTCTCTGTCTATTCTGCTGTCTGTTGACTGTCTCTGTCTCTGTCTATTCTGCTGTCTGTTGACTGTCTCTGTCTCTGTCTATACTGCTGTCAGTTGACTGTCTCTGTCTATTCTGCTGTCTGTTGACTGTCTCTGTCTCTGTCTATTCTGCTGTCTGTTGATTGTCTCTGTCTCTGTCTATACTGCTGTCAGTTGACTGTCTCTGTCTCTTCTGCTGTCTGTTGACTGTCTCTGTCTCTGTCTATTCTGCTGTCTGTTGACTGTCTCTGTCTGTCTATTCTGCTGTCTGTTGACTGTCTCTGTCTCTGTCTATACTGCTGTCTGTTGACTGTCTCTGTCTCTATCTATTCTGCTGTCTGTTGACTTTCTCTGTCTCTGTCTATACTGCTGTCTGTTGTCTGTCTCTGTCTCTGCCTACAGTCTGACTGTTGAAAGGGGTTACCTGCTGAGAGCTCCTCTGGCTTGTAGACCGCTGAGTATAGTATAGAGACCCTGACTATCTGCTAATCAGGTCTATTTGTGTTGTCCTACTATCACATTGTCTCAAGATCGCTCAAGATCAGCGACTCAATAAACAATAGTACACACAATCAAACAAATAATGGTATAGAGGTCCTGGATGGCAGGAAGCTTTGCCCCAGTGATGTACTGGACCGTACCCACTACCCTCTGTTGTGCCTTGCGGTTGGAGGGCGAGCAGTTGCCGTACCAGGCAGTGATGCATCCAGTCAGGTTGCAGCTGTAGAACCTTTTGAGGATCTCAGGACCCATGCCAAATCTTTTCAGTTTCCTGAGGGGGAATAGGCATTGTCGTGCCCTCTTCACAACTGTCTTGGTGTGTTTGGACCGATCTAGTTTGTTGATGTGGACACCAAGGAATTTGAAGCTCTCAACCTGCTCCACTGCAGCCCCGTCGATGAGAATGGGGACGTGCTCGGTCCGGTTTTTCCTGTAGTCCACAATCATCTCCTTAGTCTTGGTTACATTGAGGGAGAGGTTGTTATTCTGGCACCACCCGACCAGGTCTCTGACCAGTCTTCAGGACAGGACATAGGAACGCTGTCCAGCTGTGCTCAGCCCTCTCCCATCTGGGGAGGAGAGCAAGACCGTGACATACTCCACGACTCTCTCATATGGCTCCACATGCTCCAAACTGCTGTATAATGGGGCTGGACGATGGAGCGTTCCTCAACCCCGCCGCTGTCCCGTTCAGTGCTGGCTCTCTCTGGCCTTGTTGGGGATTGATGGGTCCCCCTTTACCTCCTGCCTTCATTTATGCTTATTGCTGCTCGTCGTGGCGGTCGGACTGAAGGGATCGGTGGGTAAACATGGGAGTGTATGAGGCGGTGGGAGGTAGGTAGGGTCTTCTCTCCATGGCATTATTGGTCCCATAAACTACAGAGTCCTGTTCATTGTATTATATGGTCCGTGTCTGACTGGGGCTGGGGGGCTGGGTAGCCATGGCAGCCGCTGGGCCGAGGGAGGCAGCAGGGGGTGTAATGGGATGATGTGAGGACATTGACCACCTTCTTTGTCTTGCCCACATATCTCTTTATGTCTCTCTCTCTCTTTATTGCTCTGATAATCTGTCTGTCTCTCGCTCTCTCCTTCTTCTCCCTCTGTTTCTGTAGCTGTCTCTCTCTCTCGCTCTCTCTCTGATTCTCAATATCTGTCTCTCTCTCTCTCTCTCTCTCTCTGATTTTCTATGTCTGTCTCTCTCTCTCCTTCTTCTCCCTGTTTCTGTAGCTGTCTCTCTCTCTCTCTCTCTCTCTCTGATTCTCGATATCTGTCTTTCTCTCTCTCTCTCTCTCTCTGATTTTCTGTCTCTCTCTCTCTCTCTCTGATTTTCTATGTCTCTCTCGCTCTCTGATTTTCTGTCTCTCTCTCTCTCTCTCTGATTTTCTATGTCTCTCTCTCTCTCTGATTTTCTATGTCTCTCTCTCTCTCTGATTTTCTATGTCTCTCTCTCTCTCTGATTTTCTGTCTCTCTCTCTCTCGCTCTGATTTTCTATGTCTGTCTTTCTCTCTCTCTCTGTTTTGTATGTATAGAGTATGTATAGCATATGTATAGATTATAGAGTATGTATAGAGTATGTATAGATGATAGAGTATGCATAGAGTATGTATAGAGTATGTATAGATGATAGAGTATGTATAGAGTATGTATAGATGATAGAGTGTGTTATAGAGTATGTATAGAGTATGTATAGAGTATGTGGTAGAGTATGTATAGATGATAGAGTATGCATAGAGTATGTATAGAGTATGTATAGATGATAGAGTATGTATAGAGTATGTATAGAGTATGTATAGATTATAGAGTATGTATAGAGTATGTATAGATTATAGAGTAAGGTATAGAGTATGTATAGAGTATGTATAGATGATAGAGTATGTATAGAGTATGTATAGAGTATGTATACAGTATGTATAGATGATAGAGTATGTATAGAGTATGTATAGAGTATGTATAGATGATAGAGTATGTATAGAGTATGCATAGAGTACGTATAGAGTATGTATAGATGATAGAGTATGTATAGAGTATGTATAGAGTATGTATAGAGTATGTATAGATTATATAGTATGTATAGAGTATGTATAGAGTATAGAGTATGTATAGATGTATGTATAGATTATAGAGTATGTATAGAGTATGTATAGATTATAGAGTATGTATAGAGTATGTACAGCGTATAGAGTATGTATAGAGTATGTATAGAGTATGTATAGATTATAGAGTATGTATAGAGTATGTATAGATTATAGAGTATGTATAGAGTATGTATAGATTATTATTATGCATAGATATGTATAGCTTATAGAGTATGTATAGAGTATGTATAGAGTATGTATAAGTATAGAGTAGTATGTATAGAGTATGTACAGCGTATAGAGTAATGTATAGAGTATGTATAGAGTATGTATAGAGTATAGAGTATGTATAGAGTTTGTATAGATTATAGAGTATGTATAGATGATAGAGTATGTATAGAGTATGTATAGAGTATGTATAGAGTATGTATAGAGTATGTATTAGAGTATGTATAGATTATAGAGTATGTATAGAGTATGTATAGATTATAGAGAATGTATAGAGTATGTATAGAGTATGTATAGAGTATGTATAGAGTATGTATAGAGTATGTATAGAGTATGTATAGATTAGAGTATGTATAGAGTATGTATAGATTATAGAGTATGTAGAGTATGTATAGAGTATGTATAGAGTATGTATAGATTATAGAGTATGTATAGAGTAATGTATAGATTATAGAGTATGTATGAGTGGTGTATACGTATAGAGTATGTATAAGAGTATGTAGAGTATGTATAGAGTATGTATAGATTATAGAGTATGTATAGAGTATGTATAGATTATAGAGTATGTATAGAGTATGTATAGAGTATAGAGTATGTATAGAGTGTGTATAGCGTATAGAGTATGTACAGCGTATAGAGTATGTATAGAGTATAGAGTATGTATAGAGTATAGAGTGTGTATAGAGTGTGTATAGCGTATAGAGTATGTATAGTGTATGTATAGAGTATAGAGTATGTATAGAGTGTGTATAGCGTATAGAGTATGTATAGAGTATAGAGTATGTATAGAGTGTGTATAGCGTATAGAGTGTGTATAGAGTATGTATATAGTGTGTATAGCGTATAGAGTTTGACTTGTCTTGTTTGACCGATTGGTAGAATGCTCTGACGAACATCATAAAAGGCCCGTTTCCCTAGAAACAGAATTGAAATGGTCTGAAAGAGGAAGAGGTGAGAAGGGCTGGAGAAGAAGAAAACAAGCCCCTTAAAATGATTTTAGTAGATCCAAGGTGGGTGTTCCTGTGGCTAGCAGGGACCAGCGCTGGGTTCAGATACTATTAAAAAGAATTCAAACACTTTGAGCATTCAGTTTAACCTGCCTGGAGGGCCAGAGGGGGCAGGGTTTCTAGTTGTTGGGGTGTCCTATTGGTGTAATGAGCCAGGCAAGCTCCATCAAGCCTCGAGGAAGTATTTGAAATGGCTTCAAATAGCATTTGAACCCAGGTCTGTGTGGTTGCAGGTACCCTGAACCATCCTCTCCTCCTCCCCAGACCCTCCTCCTCCCTCGTTCCCCTCTCACCCTCCCTCTTTCCCCCTCCCTCCCCTTCTCCCTCTTTCCCCCCTCCCTCCCAGCTTCCCCCTATCTCCCATCCCCCTCTCTCTTTCCCCCTCTCCCTCTCCTTCCCTCTTTCCCCCTCTCTCCCTCCCTCTTTTCACCCTACCTCCCCTTCTCCTTCCCTCTTTCACCCTATCTCCCTCCTCTTTCCCCCTCTCTCCCTCCTTCTTTCCCCTACCTCCCCTTCTCCCTCCCTATTTCACCCTATCCCCCTCCTCTTTCCCTCTCCCTCCCTCTTTCCCCCTCTCCCTCTCCCCCCCTCTTTCCCCCACTCACTCTCCCTCCCTCGCTCCCTCTTTCCACAATCCCTTCTCCTCCTCTCCCCCTCTCCAACACACAGCCTTAAATACCCCTGGTATAATCTGATTACCACCAGGAGTCCTGATTATGAAATCTGTCCCAGGGAAGGGACAGCCTGGAGGACCCTTACCCCAGACACCCTATTCTCCTGCCTCCCACAGTCCCAGGAGAGAGGACCCTGGCTGGGCTGGATGGGCTCACTGTGTGGGGTCGGGGGAACAAGCCAGGAGCCTTTTGTCTTAAACAGCAGGTAGAAATTCACTCTTTGTTATGTGATTAAGACACAGTAAGTTAAGCCTGGGGACGATGACAGGCCACAGAGCCCCGGGGGAGAGGAGAGTGAAGTGATGTCACCATGGCTGAGACAGACAGGAAGGATAATGCAGTGGTAGTATGGTGGTAGCACAGTGGTAGTACAGTGGTAATATGGTGGTAGCACAGTGGTAGTACAGTGGTAGTATAGTGGTAGTATGGTGGTAGTATGGTGGTAGCACAGTGGTAGTACAGTGGTAGTATAGTGGTAGTATGGTGGTAGTATGGTGGTAGCACAGTGGTAGCACAGTGGTAGTATAGTGGTAGTATGGTGGTAGTATGGTGGTAGTATGGTGGTAGCACAGTGGTAGTACAGAGGTAGTATAGTGGTGGTATAGTGGTAGTACAGTGGTAGTATGGTGGTAGCACAGTGGTAGTACAGTGGTAGTATAGTGGTAGTATGGTGGTAGTATGGTGGTAGCACAGTGGTAGTATGGTGGTAGTATGGTGGTAGTATGGTGGTAGCACAGTGGTAGTACAGTGGTAGTATAGTGGTAGTATGGTGGTAGTATGGTGGTAGTATGGTGGTAGCACAGTGGTAGTACAGTGGTAGTATAGTGGTGGTATAGTGGTAGTATGGTGGTAGTATGGTGGTAGTATGGTGGTAGTACAGTGGTAGTATGGTGGTAGTACAGTGGTAGTATGGTGGTAGTACATTGGTAGGACAGTGGCAGTACAGTGGTAGTATGGTGGCAGTACAGTGATAGTATGGTGGTAGTACAGTGGTAGTACAGTGGTAGTACAGTGGTAGTACAATGGTAGTATGGTGGCAGTACAGTGGTAGTATGGTGGTAGTACAGTGGTAGTATGGTGGTAGTATATTGGTAGTATGGTGGTAGTATGGTGGTAGTACAGTGATAGTATGGTGGTAGTACAGTGGTAGTATGGTGGTAGTATGGTGGTAGTACGGTGGTAGTACAGTGGTAGTATGGTGGTAGTACAGTGGTTTGTACAGTGGTAGTATGGTGGTAGTATGGTGATAGTACATTGGTAGTATGGTGGTAGTATGGTGGTAGTACAGTGGTAGTACAGTGGTAGTACAGTGGTAGTATGGTGGTAGTACAGTTGTAGTGTGGTGGTAGTATGGTGGTAGTGTAGTGGTAGTATGGTGGTAGTACAGTGGTAGTATGGTGGTAGTGCAGTGGTAGTATGGTGGTAGTACGGTGGTAGTATGGTGGTAGTACAGTGGTAGTACAGTGGCAGTATGGTGGTAGTACAGTGGTAGTACAGTGGTAGTATGGTGGTAGTATGGTGGTAGTATGGTGGTAGTATGGTGGTAGTATGGTGGTAGTACAGTGGTAGTACAGTGGTAGTATGGTGGTAGTACAGTTGTAGTGTGGTGGTAGTATGGTGGTAGTACTTCACCTACCCCTCCTCTCTCCTAACCTACCCCTCCTCTCTCTCCACCTACCCCTCCTCGCTCCTCACCTACCCCTCCTCTCTCTTCACCTACCCCTCCTCTCTCCTCACCTACCCTTCCTCTCTCTCCACCTACCCCTCCTCTCTCCTCACCTACCCCTCCTCTCTCTTCACCTACCCCTCCTCTCTCCTCACCTACCCTTCCTCTCTCTCCACCTACCCCTCCTCTCTCCTCACCTACCCCTCCTCTCTCTCCACCTACCCCTCCTCTCTCCTCACCTACCCCTCCTCTCTCTCCACCTTCCCCTCCTCTCTCCTCACCTACCCCTCCCTCTCTCTCACTTTCCCTCCCTCCTTCCCCCCCTCTTTCCCTCTTTCCCTACCTCCTTCCCTCTCTCTTTCCCTCTTTCCCTCTTTCCCTCCCTCCTTCCCTCCCTCTTTCCCTCCCTCCTTCCTTCCTTCCCTCTCTCTTTCCCTCTTTCCCTCCCTCTCACTATCCCTCCCTCCTTCCTCGCTCTTTCCCTCTTTCCCTCTTTCCCTCCCTCCTTCCCTCCCTCTTTCCCTCCCTCCTTCCCTCCTTCCCTCTCTCTTTCCCTCTTTCCCTCCCTCTTACTTTCCCTCCCTCCCACCACTCTGGAGTTCCTGTTCATTTTCATTGATGCTCTCACATTTCTGACTCACATCTTCTTTGTGAAAACTGCAAGCAGAGTGCTGTGGTGTTCTGCTCTCCTCCGGCTAATGGAAGAGTTGGCTGGGGAATCCTCTCTCATTGATACCCCTGTAATCTAATTTAGGCCTCGTCACTGTCGCATCTCCTGGAGGAGGTGCCTGGGGCTTTTTTCCACAGACCCGGTCTTCACTCCTTCCTGTTACAGCACACACCACACACGACCCCAGCCTGGCTCCACAGCCAAGCCAGTCTTAAACTCTTCAACAGATATCAAAGATGTCCACTTAGCTGTGCTGCTGTCGATCTAACTGCTAGTTTCTTCACAATTAGATTGTTTCCAGTCGTCACCACGACAACACACACCACCTATTTTTTTCCAGGCAGATTCATCAGGAGATTAGAGCAACATAAGATGTCCCAGGGCCATCAGTCCCTAAAGTTGGATGAAAATTTGATCTCAGGTTGGAAAGAAGTCAGGGAAATGAAGACGTTGTTAAATGGCTTTTCAATAGTATTGACTCTGTTCTTGGGTTAGCACTGAACCGTGATGTTAGCACTGAACCGTGATGTTAGCACTGAACCGTGATGTTAGCACTGAACCGTGATGTTAGCGCTGAACCGTGATGTTAGCGCTGAACCGTGATGTTAGCGCTGAACCGTGATGTTAGCACTGAACCGTGATGTTAGCACTGAACCGTGATGTTAGCACTGAACCGTGATGTTAGCACTGAACCGTGATGTTAGCACTGAACCGTGAGGTTAGCACTGAACCGTGAGGTTAGCACTGAACCGTGAGGTTAGCACTGAACCGTGATGTTAGCACTGAACCGTGATGTTAGCACTGAACCGTGATGTTAGCACTGAACTGTGATGTTAGCACTGAACCGTGATGTTAGCACTGAACTGTGATAATAGCACTGAACCGTGATGTTAGCACTGAACCGTGAGGTTAGCACTGAACCGTGAGGTTAGCACTGAACCGTGATGTTAGCACTGAACCGTGATGTTAGCACTGAAATGTGATAATAGCACTGAACCGTGATGTTAGCACTGAACCGTGAGGTTAGCACTGAACCGTGAGGTTAGCACTGAACCGTGAGGTTAGCACTGAACCGTGAGGTTAGCACTGAACCGTGATATTAGCACTGAACCGTGATGTTAGCACTGAACCGTGAGGTTAGCACTGAACCGTGATGTTAGCACTGAACCGTGATGTTAGCACTGAACCGTGATGTTAGCACTGAACCGTGAGGTTAGCACTGAACCGTGATGTTAGCACTGAACCGTGATGTTAGCACTGAACCGTGATGTTAGCACTGAACCGTGAGGTTAGCACTGAACCGTGATGTTAGCACTGAATCGTGATGTTAGCACTGAACCGTGATGTTAGCACTGAACCGTGATGTTAGCACTGAATCGTGATGTTAGCACTGAACCGTGATGTTGAAAATGTTGAATATGTTGAAAATGTTGAACACTCTAGATATATCGTAGAAATCAGAAGACAAAAAGACAGAGAAAAGACAGAGACAAGTACCAGTTTCTGTGAAACATTTTATTGGTATGTTTGTATATGGTATATATACATGTATATTGTCTATTTGCCTCAGTCTGCATAGAGGAGTTGGATGTTTATGACTGTGAGCCCAACCTACAACCAGGGTGTTCAATCACTCAACACAGACATCCCATACTGTAGAGAGGAGAGGAGAGGAGAGGAGAGGAGAGGAGAGGAGAGGAGAGGAGAGGAGAGGAGAGGAGAGGAGAGGAGAGGAGAGGAGAGGAGAGGAGAGGAGAGGAGAGGAGAGGAGAGGAGAGGAGAGGAGAGGAGAGGAGAGGAGAGGAGAGGAGAGGAGAGGAGAGGAGAGGAGAGGAGAGGAGAGGAGAGGAGAGGAGAGGAGAGCTATTAGCAAGGCAGTGATTTAAGATATACTGTACATTCAGGCTGTTTGCTTTCCAACCCCATATCCCTCTTTCTATGTCGTTACATCCCATTAGACAAGTCTGAGGTTCAGCCAATTGTCTCCCCTCCCTTCCTCCAATGCATTTTCAATCTGCCAATCGAATTAACATATTTCATTTGTTGTGTCACAAATGGCATCATATTCCCTATGGAGATTAATTAATGCACTATATAGGGTATAGGGTGCTACAAAAGTAGTGCACTATATAGGGTATAGGGTGCTACAAAAGTAGTGTACTATATCGAGTATAGGGTGCTACAAAAGTAGTGCACTATATAGGGTATAGGGTGCTACAAAAGTAGTGCACTATATCGGGTATAGGGTGCTACAAAAGTAGTGCACTATATAGGGTATAGGGTGCTACAAAAGTAGTGCACTATATAGGGTATAGGGTGCTACAAAAGTAGTGCACTATATAGGGTATAGGGTGCTACAAAAGTAGTGCACTATATAGGGTATAGGGTGCTACAAAAGTAGTGCACTATATAGGGTATAGGGTGCTACAAAAGTAGTGCACTATATAGGGTATAGGGTGCTACAAAAGTAGTGCACTATATAGGGTATAGGGTGCTACAAAAGTAGTGCACTATATAGGGTATAGGGTGCTACAAATGTAGTGCACTATATCGGAATTAGGGTGCTTTTAAAGTAGTGCACTATATAGGGTATAGGGTGCTACAAATGTAGCGCACTATATAGGGTATAGGGTGCTACAAATGTAGTGCACTATATAGGGTATAGGGTGCTACAAATGTAGTGCACTATATAGGGTATAGGGTGCTACAAAAGTAGTGCACTATATAGGGTATAGGGTGCTACAAAAGTAGTGCACTATATAGGGTATAGGGTGCTACAAAAGTAGTGCACTATATAGGATATAGGGTGCTACAAAAGTAGTGCACTATATAGGGTATAGGGTGCTACAAAAGTAGTGCACTATATCGGAATTAGGGTGCTTTTAAAGTAGTGCACTATATAGGGTATAGGGTGCTACAAATGTAGTGCACTATATAGGGTATAGGGTGCTACAAAAGTAGTGCACTATATAGGGTATAGGGTGCTACAAAAGTAGTGCACTATATAGGGTATAGGGTGCTACAAAAGTAGTGCACTATATCGGAATTAGGGTGTTTTTAAAGTAGTGCACTATATAGGGTATAGGGTGCTACAAATGTAGCGCACTATATAGGGTATAGGGTGCTACAAATGTAGTGCACTATATAGGGTATAGGGTGCTACAAATGTAGTGCACTATATAGGGTATAGGGTGCTACAAATGTAGTGCACTATATAGGGTATAGGGTGCTACAAATGTAGTGCACTATATAGGGTATAGGGTGCTATAAATTTAGTGCACTATATCGGGATTAGGGTGCTATTAAAGTAGTGCACTATATAGGGTATAGGGTGCTACAAAAGTAGTGCACTATATAGGGTATAGGGTGCTACAAAAGTAGTGCACTATATAGGGTATAGGGTGCTACAAAAGTAGTGCACTATATCGGGTATAGGGTGCTACAAAAGTAGTGCACTATATAGGGTATAGGGTGCTACAAAAGTAGTGCACTATATAGGCTATAGGGTGCTACAAAAGTAGTGCACTATATAGGATATAGGGTGCTACAAAGTAGTGCACTATATAGGGTATAGGGTGCTACAAAAGTAGTGCACTATATCGGAATTAGGGTGCTTTTAAAGTAGTGCACTATATAGGGTATAGGGTGCTACAAATGTAGTGCACTATATAGGGTATAGGGTGCTACAAATGTAGTGCACTATATAGGGTATAGGGTGCTACAAATGTAGTGCACTATATTGGGATTAGGGTGCTATTAAAGTAGTGCACTATATAGGATAGAGGGTGCTACAAAGTAGTGCACTATATAGGGTATAGGGTGCTACAAAAGTAGTGCACTATATAGGGTATAGGGTGCTTTTAAAGTAGTGCTCTATATCGGGATTAGGGTGCTTTTAAAGTAGTGCACTATATCGCGATTAGGGTGATTTTAAAGTAGTGCACTATATAAGGAACAGGGTGCTATTTGGGATACGTGACAGTGTAATTCTGGACCTGGACTTGAAGGCTAGGTGAGGAAGTGAATTATCGCTAGTTCCCGGGGAAACGGAAAGGACAGGAAGTCAGTAACTCTGTCCCAGGGTCTGAGATTAATCACACCACCAACAGGCCCTGTCCCAGGGTCTCAGACTCTTCAAACCATTGACAGGCCCTGTCCCAGGCTCTCAGATTCATCACACCACCAACAGGCCCTGTACCAGGGTCTCAGATTCATCACACCATTGACAGGCCCTGTCCCAAGGTCTCAGATTCATCACACCGCCAACAGGCCCTGTCCCAGGGTCTCAGATTTTTCAACCCATTGACAGGCCAGGGTCTCAGATTCATCACACCACCAACAGGCCCTGTTCACGGATCTCAGATTCATCACACCACCAACAGGCCCTGTCCCAGGGTCTCAGATTCTTCAAACCATTGTCAGGCCCTGTCCCAGGGTCTCAGATTCATCACACCACCAATAGGCCCTGTACCAGGGTCTCAGATTCCTCACACCACCAACAGGCCCTGTCCCAGGGTCTTGGATTCCTCACACCACCAACAGGCCCTGTCCCAGGGACTCGGATTCCTCACACCACCAACAGGCCCTGTCCCAGGGACTCGGATTCCTCATACCACCAACAGGCCCTGTCCCAGGGTCTCAGATTCCTCACACCACCAACAGGCCCTGTATAGGGTCTCGGATTCCTCACACCACCAACAGGCCCTGTCCCAGGGACTCAGATTCATCACACCACCAACAGGCCCTGTCCCAGGGTCTCAGAATCCTCACCCCAAACAACAGGCCCTGTCCCAGGGTCTCAGATTCCTCACACCACCAACAGGCCCTGTCCCAGGGTCTCAGAATCCTCACACCACCAACAGGCCCTGTCCCAGGGTCTCAGATTCCTCACACCACCAACAGGCCCTGTCCCAGGGTCTCTGATTCCTCACACCACCAACAGGCCCTGTCCCAGTGTCTCAGATTCCTCACACCACCAACAGGCCCTGTCCCAGGGTCTCAGGTTCCTCACGCTACCAACAGGCCCTGTCCCAGGGCCTCAGATTCCTCACACCACCAACAGGCCCTGTCCCAGGGTCTCAGATTCCTCACACCACCAACAGGCCCTGTCCCAGGGTCTCAGATCCATCACACCACCAACAGGCCCTGTCCCAGGGTCTTGGATTCCTCACACCACCAACAGGCCCTGTCCCAGGGTCTCAGATTCCTCACACCACCAACAGGCCCTGTCCCAGGGTCTCAGATTCCTCACACCACCAACAGGCCCTGTCCCAGGGTCTCAGATCCATCACACCACCAACAGGCCCTGTCCCAGGGCCTCAGATTCCTCACACCACCAACAGGCCCTGTCCCAGGGTCTTGGATTCCTCACACCACCAACAGGCCCTGTCCCAGGGTCTCAGATTCCTCACACCACCAACAGGCCCTGTCCCAGGGTCTCAGATTCCTCACACCACCAACAGGCCCTGTCCCAGGGTCTCAGGTTCCTCACGCTACGAACAGGCCCTGTCCCAGGGCCTCAGATTCCTCACACCACCAACAGGCCCTGTCCCAGGGTCTCAGATTCCTCACACCACCAACAGGCCCTGTCCCAGGGTCTCAGATCCATCACACCACCAACAGGCCCTGTCCCAGGGTCTTGGATTCCTCACACCACCAACAGGCCCTGTCCCAGGGTCTCAGATTCCTCACACCACCAACAGGCCCTGTCCCAGGGTCTCAGATTCCTCACACCACCAACAGGCCCTGTCCCAGGGTCTCAGATCCATCACACCACCAACAGGCCCTGTCCCAGGGCCTCAGATTCCTCACACCACCAACAGGCCCTGTCCCAGGGTCTTGGATTCCTCACACCACCAACAGGCCCTGTCCCAGGGTCTCAGATTCCTCACACCACCAACAGGCCCTGTCCCAGGGTCTCAGATTCCTCACACCACCAACAGGCCCTGTCCCAGGGTCTCAGATTCCTCACACCACCAACAGGCCCTGTCCCAGGGTCTTGGATTCCTCACACCACCAACAGGCCCTGTCCCAGGGTCTCAGATTCCTCACACCACCAACAGGCCCTGTCCCAGGGTCTCAGATTCCTCACACCACCAACAGGCCCTGTCCCAGGGTCTCAGATTCCTCACACCACCAACAGGCCCTGTCCCAGGGTCTCAGATTCATCACACCACCAACAGGACCTGTCCCAGGGTCTCAGAATCCTCACACCACCAACAGGCCCTGTCCCAGGGTCTCAGATTCCTCACACCACCAACAGGCCCTGTCCCAGGGTCTCGGATTCCTCACACCACCAACAGGCCCTGTCCCAGGGTCTCAGATTCCTCACACCACCAACAGGCCCTGTCCCAGGGTCTGGGATTCCTCACACCACCAACAGGCCCTGTCCCAGGGTCTCAGATTCCTCACACCACCAACAGGCCCTGTCCCAGGGCCTCAGATTACTCACACCACCAACAGGCCCTGTCCCAGGGTCTTGGATTCCTCACACCACCAACAGGCCCTGTCCCAGGGTCTCAGATTCCTCACACCACCAACAGGCCCTGTCCCAGGGTCTCAGATTCCTCACACCACCAACAGGCCCTGTCCCAGGGTCTCAGATTCCTCACACCACCAACAGGCCCTGTCCCAGGGTCTTGGATTCCTCACACCACCAACAGGCCCTGTCCCAGGGCCTCAGATTCCTCACACCACCAACAGGCCCTGTCCCAGGGCCTCAGATTCCTCACACCACCAACAGGCCCTGTCCCAGGGTCTCAGATTCCTCACACCACCAACAGGCCCTGTCCCAGGGTCTCAGATTCCTCACACCACCAACAGGCCCTGTCCCAGGGTCTCAGATTCCTCACACCACCAACAGGCCCTGTCCCAGGTTCTCAGATTCCTCACACCACCAACAGGCCCTGTCCCAGGGTCTTGGATTCCTCACACCACCAACAGGCCCTGTCCCAGGGTCTTGGATTCCTCACACCACCAACAGGCCCTGTCCCAGGGCCTCAGATTCCTCACACCACCAACAGGCCCTGTCCCAGGGTCTTGGATTCCTCACACCACCAACAGGCCCTGTTCCAGGGTCTCAGATTCCTCACACCACCAACAGGCCCTGTCCCAGGGTCTTGGATTCCTCACACCACCAACAGGCCCTGTCCCATTGTCTTGGATTCCTCACACCACCAACAGGCCCTGTCCCAGGGTCTCAGATTCCTCACACCACCAACAGGCCCTGTCCCAGGGTCTTGGATTCCTCACACCACCAACAGGCCCTGTCCCAGGGCCTCAGATTCCTCACACCACCAACAGGCCCTGTCCCAGGGTCTTGGATTCCTCACACCACCAACAGGCCCTGTCCCAGGGTCTCAGATTCCTCACACCACCAACAGGCCCTGTCCCATTGTCTTGGATTCCTCACACCACCAACAGGCCCTGTCCCAGGGTCTCAGATTCCTCACACCACCAACAGGCCCTGTCCCAGGGTCTTGGATTCCTCACACCACCAACAGGCCCTGTCCCAGGGCCTCAGATTCCTCACACCACCAACAGGCCCTGTCCCAGGGTCTTGGATTCCTCACACCACCAACAGGCCCTGTCCCAGGGTCTCAGATTCCTCACACCACCAACAGGCCCTGTCCCAGGGTCTCGGATTCCTCACACCACCAACAGGCCCTGTCCCAGGGTCTCAGATTCCTCACACCACCAACAGGCCCTGTCCCAGGGTCTCAGATCCCTCACACCACCAACAGGCCCTGTCCCAGGGTCTCAGATTCCTCACACCACCAACAGGCCCTGTCCCAGGGTCTCAGATCCCTCACACCACCAACAGGCCCTGTCCCAGGGTCTCAGATCCATCACACCACCAACAGGCCCTCTAATCAGCAGAATTAAGTGCAGTATCATAATGGGAAACCGTTTTGTTAACGCCTGTATTAGGGTTTACTGAGAACATTAAACATAAGTGACATGTACAGGACAGTGAACATGCGCCCATAATAATACAACACATGTTTATCCAGACCTTAGAGTTATTTTACATCAACATTTTAGTGATTTAGCAGAGACTCTGATGTAGAAAGATTTACAGGAACAATTTGGTGTTAAGTGCCTTGCTCAAGGGCACATTGACGGATCTTTACTTAGTAGGCTCGAGTAACTACATGTATAACGACAGCATTTGGCAGAATGGGGTAGATTGTTCAATGTTCAAAACAGTTTTGAGTCATGTAAAGATCGTCTCATGGTCTGGTCTTTAACTGTGGTCAGAAACCACAGGTGTCCGGTGGCACCTTAATTGGGGAGGGGGGCTCTTAATTGGGGAGGGCGGGCTCTTAATTGGGGAGGGCGGGCTCTTAATTGGGGAGGGCGGGCTCATTGTAATGGCTGGAACGGAATTCATGGGATGGTATCGAACACATCAAACACATGGTTTCCCTACGGACTCAGGAGAGGTCGAAGGTCTAGAGCCGGAATCCAGTTGCACCAATGTGTCGGAGGACAAATCATCCAACTGGCCCCCGAAGTCCACTTGCAGACGTTCCAGCAACAAGGAGTTGCTAGAGCTCGATGGGACAAGGACATAACCCCCATAACCCGGACTACGCTGGGCCAAAAGCCCCCCTAACCCGGACTACGCTGGGCCAAACGCCCCCCTAACCTGGACTACGCTTGGCCAAACGCCCCCCTAACCCGGAATACGCTGGGCCAAACGCTCCCCTAACCCGGACTACGCTGGGCCAAACGCCCCCCTAGCCCGGACTACGCTGGGCCAAACGCTCACCTAACCCGGAATATGCTGGGCCAAACGCCCCCCCTAACCCAGAATACGCTGGGCCAAACCCTACCCTAACCCAGACTACGCTGGGCCAAACCCTCCCCTAACCCGGACTACGCTGGGCAAAACCCTCCCCTAACCCAGACTACGCTGGGCCAAACCGTCCCGTAACCCGGATGACGCTGGGCCAAACCCTCCCCTAACCCAGACGATGCTGGGCCAAACCCTCCCCTAACCCGGACGACGCTAGGCCAATTGTGCACCGCCTCATTGGTCTCTTGGTCACGGCCGACTGCGACACGACCTGGGATCGAACCCGGGGCTGTAGTGACGCCTCAAGCACTGCGATGCAATGCCTTAGACCGCTGTGCCACTCGGGATTCCCAAACACATGATTTCCATTTGGTTGATACCATTCCCATTTACTCCATTCCAGCCATTATTGAGCCGTCCTCTTTTCAGCAGCTTCTTTGTGTCAGAAACAGTCTAATGTTGTTGAATCTTTACAGCAGCTTCCTGTGTCAGAAACAGTCCGTTGTTGAATCTTTTCAGCAGCTTCCTGTGTCAGAAACAGTCTAATGTTGTTGAGTCTTTACAGCAGCTTCCTGTGTCAGAAACAGTCTAATGTTGTTGAATCTTTTCAGCAGCTTCCTGTGTCAGAAACAGTCTAATGTTGTTGAATCTTTTCAGCAGCTTCCTGTGTCAGAAACAGTCTAATGTTGTTGAATCTTTACAGCAGCTTCCTGTGTCAGAAACAGTCTAATGTTGTTGAATCGGTTTGTTATTCTTTGTCTTTTGTTCTCCTCATTGTGATGTCATGGGGTGAAAACAGGCCTTCCCAGTCATCTCGTCTTTTCCTACAGAAATTATTGTGATCACGTGACATTTCCTCTTTTACAGGAGTACCATAGGACACCAAATCAATCCTTTGATGCGTCTTTAAACCTCCCAGCCAGTCCAGCTGCCCATGGCCAACAACAGCATCTATGAGAGATCAAACACTGAGTTACCACATACCTGTTAGAATGTTAGCATGTGCCTGTTAGCATCTCTTCTGTATGTACAGTTGAAGTCGGAAGTTTACGTACACTTAGGTTGGAGTTATTAAAACTAGTTTTTTCAACAACTCCACACATTTCTTGTTAAAACCTTTTGAAGCTAGGGGGCACTGTTTTCATTTTTGGAAAAATAACGTGTCCAAAGTAAATTTCTCAGGACCAGATGCTAGAATATGCATATAATTGACCGTTTAGGATAGAAAACACTCTAAAGTTTCCAAAACTGTCAAAATATTGTCTGTGAGTATAACAGAACTGATATTGCAGGCGAAAGCCTAAGACAAATCCAATCAGGAAGTGACTCATGTTTTGAAACCGTTGCATTCGTATGCACCCCTATTGGCCATTGAAAGGGATATCAACCAGATTCCTTTTTCTACGTATGCCCTAAGGTGTGTACAGCATTGCACAAACAACTACCTCTTTCCCAACTGTATTTAATTTATTTATTTATTTTGCTCCTTTGCACCCCATTATTTTTATTTCTTCCATTGCATTCCATTCTTCCATTGCAAAACTACCATTCCAGTGTTTTACTTGCTATATTGTATTTACTTTGCCATCATGGCCTTTTTTGCCTTTACCTCCCTTCTCACCTCATTTACTCACATTGTATATAGACTTGTTTATACTGTATTATTGACTGTATGTTTGTTTTACTCCATGTGTAACTCTGTGTCGTTGTATTTGTCAAACTGCTTTGCTTTATCTTGGCCAGGTCGCAATTGTAAATGAGAACTTGTTCTCAACTTGCCTACCTGGTTAAATAAAGGTAAAATAAAATAAAAAAATTAAAAATTGTGACGTAGTTTCACGCCTTTATGTTGAAGAATGAGCGTAAACGACTACATTGCGTAAGTGGCCAGCTGAGGGCTCTCAGAGTGATTCTTGCGTAAAAGACAAAGGTAGTCATTTTTCCTCTCGCTCCAACTGAAAAGCCAATTGTCCCGGTTGATATATTATCGAATAGATATTTGAAAAACACCTTGAGGGTTGAATATAAAAAACGTTTGCCATGTTTCTGTCGATATTATGGATATAATTTAGAATTTTTTTCGCCGTTGTCGTGACCGCTATTTCCGGTGGATTTCTCAAAATAACGTGACCAACAAACTGAGGTATTTTGGGTATAGAAATCATCTTTATGGAACAAAAGGAATATTTGCTGTCTAACTGGGAGTCTCGTCAGTGAAAACATCCGAAGATCATCAAAGGTAAACGGTTAATTTGATTGGGTTTCTGATTATTGTGACCAAGCTTCCTGCTATTAGCTTTGCATAATGCTATGCTAGGCTATCGATAAACTTACACAAATGCTTGTCTTGCTTTGGCTGTAAAGCATAATTTCAAAATCTGAGATGACAGGGTGATTAACAAAAGGCTAAGCTGTGTTTCATTATATTTCACTTGTGATTTCATGAATATGAATATTTTCTAGTAATCTTTTTTGAGCGTTGCGCTATGCTAATTAGTGTTTTTGATGACAATTCTCCCGGATCCGGGATGGGTAGTTGCAAGAGGATTATTATCAATCTACTTTTTGAATGACACAAGTAATTTTTCCAACAATTGCTTACAGACAGATTATTTCACTTATAATTCACTCTATCACAATTCCAGTGGGTCAGAAGTTTACATACACTAAGTTAACTGTGCCTTTAAACAGCTTGGAAAATTCAGGAAAATTATGTAATGGTTTTAGAAGCGTCTGATAGGCTAATTGACATCATTTGAGTCAATTGAAGGTGTACCTGTGGATGTATTTCAAGGCCTACCTTCAACCTGCTTGACATCATGGGGAAATCAAAAGAAATCAGCCAAGACCTCAGAAAAAAATTGTAGACCTCCACAAGTCTGGTTCATCCTTGGGAGCAATTTCCAAACGCCTGAAGGTACCACGTTCATCTGGACAAACAATAGTACGCAAGTATAACCACCATGGGACCACGCAGCCGTCATACCGCTCAGGACAGAAACATGGCAAACGTTTTTTTATAATCAATCCTCAAGGTGTTTTTCAAATATCTCTCCTAGAGATGAACGTACTTTGGTGTGAAAAGAGCAAATCAATCCCAGAACAACAGCAAATTACCCTGTGAAGATGCTGGAGGAAACAGGTACAAAAGTGTCTATATCCACAGTAAAACGAGTCCTATATCGAAATAACCTGAAAGGCCGCTCAGCAAGGAAGAAGCCACTGCTCCAAAACCGCCATAAAAAAGCCAGACAACGGTTTGCAACTGGACATGGGGACATAGATCATACTTTTTGGAGAAATGTCCTCTGGTCTGATGAAACAAAAATATAACTGTTTGGCCATAATGACCATTGTTTTGTTTGGAGGAAAAAGGGGGAGGTTTGCAAACCGAAGAACACCATCCCAACCGTGAAGAAAGGGGGTGGCAGCATCATGTTGTGGGGGTGCTTTGCTGCAGGAGGGACTGGTGCACTTCACAAAATAGACGGCATCATGAGGGAGAAAAATTATGTGGATATATTGAAGCAACATCTCAAGACATCAGTCAGGACGTTAAAGCTTGTTTACAAATGGGTCTTCCAAATGGACAATGATCCCAAGCATACTTCCAAAGTTGTGGCAAAATGGCTTAAGGACAACAAAGTCTGGAGTGGCCAAGAAATTAAAGCTGAAATAAATCATTATCTCTACTATTATTCTGGCATTTTAAGTTCTTAAAATAAAGTGGTGATCCTAACTGACCTAAAACAGGGAATTTTTACTTGGATTCAATGTCAGGAATTGTGAAAAACTGAGTTTAAATGTAGTTGAATAAGGTGAATGTAAACTTCCTGTTAGCATTTCTTCTGTATGTACAGTGGGGAGAACAAGTATTTGATACACTGCTGATTTTGCAGGTTTTCCTACTTACAAAGCATGTAGAGGTCTCTCATTTTTATCATAGGTACACTTCAACTGTGAGAGACGGTATCTAAAACAAAAAAACAGAAAATCACATTGTATGATTTTTAAGTAATGAAAAATTACAGACCTCTACATGCTTTGTAAGTAGGAAAACCTGCAAAATCGGCAGTGTATCAAATACTTGTTCTCCCCACGGTATATGTGTCTGTTAGCATCTCTTCTGTATGTATATGTGCCTGTTAGCATCTCTTCTGTCTGTTAGCATCACTTCTGTCTGTTAGCATCTCTTCTGTCTGTTAGCATCTCTTCTGTATGTATATGTGTCTGTTAGCATCTCGTCTGTATGTATATGTGCCTGTTAGCATCTCTTCTGTATGTTAACATCTCTTCTGTATGTATATGTGTCTGTTATCATCTCTTCTGTCTGTTAGCATCACTTCTGTCTGTTAGCATCTCTTCTGTCTGTTAGCATCTATTCTGTATGTATATGTGTCTGTTAGCATCTCTTCTGTTTGTATATGGTTTTGTTAGCATCTCTTCTGTATGTATAGGTGTCTGTTAGCATCTCTTCTGTATGTATATGTGTCTGTTAGCATCTCTTCTGTATGTATATGTGTCTGTTAGCATCTCTTCTGTATGTATATGTGTCTGTTAGCATCTCTTCTGTATGTATATGTGTCTGTTACCATCTCTTCTGTATGTATATGTGTCTGTTAGCATCTCTTCTGTATGTATATGTGCCTATTAGCATCTCTTCTGTTTGTATATGGTTTTGTTAGCATCTCTTCTGTATGTATAGGTGTCTGTTAGCATCTCTTCTGTATGTATAGGTGTCTGTTAGCATCTCTTCTGTATGTATAGGTGTCTGTTAGCATCTCTTCTGTATGTATAGGTGTCTGTTAGCATCTCTTCTGTATGTATAGGTGTCTGTTAGCATCTCTTCTGTATGTATATGTGTCTGTTAGCATCTCTTCTGTATGTATAGGTGTCTGTTAGCATCTCTTCTGTATGTATAGGTGTCTGTTAGCATCTCTTCTGTATGTATATGTGTCTGTTAGCATCTCTTCTGTATGTATATGTGTCTGTTAGCATCTCTTCTGTATGTATATGTGCCTATTAGCATCTCTTCTGTATGTATATGTGTCTGTGGTCTTCTTGTTCTTCTTCTATCTGTGTTTGTCTTGACATTGTTTTTCACCTCTACCTGTTTATGCTGCTGATAGTCCTTGAGTGTGATAGTGTGTGACCTGTGTTAGAGAAAGACACTTTAGAAGGAATGTTTAACCGCGCAGGAGGAGGCTTGGTCTGTTCGCCTCTTGAGATTTCACCTTTCACTTCCTTTTCATGTAAAACGGCGGTGTGCTTTAGCCTGACACACAGCCTCATCTCTTAAAGGCTCAGTACAGTCAGATTTCACTTGTATCCAGTGTTTTTTTTGGTATCATGTTGCACAGCAGCTCATGAAACGTACACTGTAAAAATGTGATGAAAAGAATCAGTATGATTTGGTGATATTTGCTGGTTGAATATACATTTCACACGGGAACCTACTAATCAGCAGGTTTTCATTGCGGGAACATTGGCTTTCCATGGGGACATCCCCGTGCTGTTATTTGGTTAATAAACCTGTCCCGGCTGGCTGAAGGACTGGACCAAGGTGCCGCATGGTAAGCGTACATTTTCTTTTTTATAAAAAAATGATGCCGACAAAACAAAGAACAAATCCAAACCGTGAAGCTTTGTGCTATGTGCCCTGAACAAAGTCAAACGTTAACTTCCCACAAAACAGTTGTGGGAAAAGGGTACCTAAGTATGGTTCTCAATCAGAGACAATGATAAGACAGCTGCCTCTGATTGAGAACCACACCCGGCCAAACACATAGAAATAGAAAATCATAGAACATAGAACCAATAAAGAAATAGGGTTCCAAACCTCTCTGCCAATAGCAGCTAGTTTTCAGTTGTCCCCTCCCACTCAGACCACTCCCACTCAGACCACTCCCACTCAGACCACTCCCACTCAGACCACTCCCACTCAGACCACTCCCACTCAGACCACTCCCACTCAGACCACCCCCACTCAGACCACTCCCACTCAGACCACTCCCACTCAGACCACTCCCAGACCAGTCCTAGAAAAATTCTAGCTTGATAAAAGTTTTTAGCTAAAAAGAAAAAAGAAGCAATTTTTACCCATTTGAAAGTAAATATTTTCCAGTAAGGTACTTATCGTTAACCCAAAACAGAGTTGCTATTGATATAAAAACGGCTGCATTGGGCTTTTAAATTCAGTATGAAAGGCCCTGCGTTCTCCTCAAGGAGTTCTCTATTCATCTCCTCGTCGCCAGAGAAACACTGAGACGATCCTCTGGCCTCTCTCTTCTGTACTGCTACACACACTGTCTCTCTCTCTCTCTCCTCTGTACTGTTAGACACACTGTCTCTCTCTCTTCTGTACTGCTACACACACTGTCTCTCTCTCTCCTCTGTACTGTTAGACACACGGTCTCTCTCTCTCCCCTCTGTACTGTTAGACACACTGTCTCTCTCTCTCTCATCTGTACTGTTAGATACACTGTCTCTCTCTCTCCTCTGTACTGTTAGACACACTGTCTCTCTCTCTCCTCTGTACTGTTAGACACACTGTCTCTCTCTCTCTCTTCTGTACTGCTACACACACTGTCTCTCTCTCTCTCCTCTGTACTGTTAGATACACTGTCTCTCTCTCTCCTCTGTACTATTAGACACGCTGTCTCTCTCTCTCTCCTCTGTACTGCTACACACACTGTCTCTCTCTCTCTCTCTCCTCTGTACTGTTAGACACACTGTCTCTCTCTCTCCCCTCTGTACTGTTAGACACACTGTCTCTCTCTCTCCCCTCTGTACTGTTAGACACACTGTCTCTCTCTCTCTCTTCTGTACTGTTAGACACACTGTCTCTCTCTCCTCTGTACTGTTAGACACACTGTCTCTCTCTCTCTCTCTCCTCTGTACTGTTAGACACACTGTCTCTCTCTCTCTCCTCTGTTCTGTTAGACACCACTGTCTCTCTCTCTCCTCTGTACTGTTAGACACACTGTCTCTCTCTCCATTCTCCCTCTCTCTCTCTCTTCTCCATCTCTCCCTCTTCTCCATCTCTCTTCCTTCCTTCTCCCTCTCACTCTCTCTGTTCTCTCCCTTAGTCTCCATCGTTCTCTCTCTCCCACCCCTCTATCTCTACCCCTCTCCCACCCCCTCGATCTCTACCCCTCTCCCACCCCCTCTATCTCTACCCCTCTCCCACCCCCTCTATCTCTACCCCTCTCCCACCCCCTCCATCTCTACACCTCTCCCACCCCCTCTATCTCTCCCCTCTCCCACCCCCTCTATCTCTACCCCTCTCCCACCCCCTCTATCTCTACCCCTCCTCCCACCCCCTCTATCTCTACCCCTCTCCCACCCCCTCTATCTCTACCCCTCTCCCACCCCCTCTATCTCTACCCCTCTCCCACCCTCTATCTCTACCCCTCTCCCACCCCCTCTATCTCTACCCCTCTCCCACCCCCTCTATCTCTACCCCTCTCCCACCCCCTCCATCTCTACACCTCTCCCACCCCCTCTATCTCTACCCCTCTCCCCACCCCCCTCCTATCTCTACCCTCTCCCACCCCCTCTATCTCTACCCCTCTCCCACCCCCTCTATCTCTACCCCTCTCCCACCCCCTCCATCTCTACACCTCTCCCACCCCCTCTATCTCTACCCTCTCCCACCCCCTCTATCTCTACCCCTCTCCCACCCCCTCTATCTCTACCCCTCTCCCACCCCCTCTATCTCTACCCCTCTCCCACCCCCTCTATCTCTACCCCTCTCCCACCCCCTCTATCTCTAACCTCTCCACCCCCTCCATCTCTACCCCTCTCCCCCCCCTCTATCTCTAGCCCTCTCTTCTCCCACCCCTCTATCTCTACCCCTCTCCCACCCCCTCCACTCTACCCCTCTCCACCCCCTCTATCTCTACACCTCTCCCACCCCCCTCTATCTCTACCCCTCTCCCACCCCCTCTATCTCTACCCCTCTCCCACCCCTCTATCTCTACCCCTCTCCCACCCCTCTATCTCTACCCCTCTCCCCACCCCCTCTATCTCTACCCCTCTCCCACCCCCCTCTATCTCTACCCCTCTCCCACCCCCTCTATCTCTACCCCTCTCCACCCCCTCTATCTCTACAAACCTCTCCCACCCCCTCTATCTCTAACCCACTCTTCCCAACCCCCTCTAATCTCTACCCCTCTCCCACCCCCTCTATCTCTACCCCTCTCCCACCCACTCTATCTCTACCCTCCCCACCCCCTCTATCTCTACCCCTCTCCCACCCCCTCCATCTCTACCTGTTTGCTTATTCTTTTCAACCTTTTAAACAATGATGTTATTTAGCAGACACTCTTAGCCAGAGCGACTTACATGAGGCAATTAGGGTTAACTGCCTTGTTCAAGGGCACATCGGCAGATTTTCCACCTAGTCTGCTTCGGGGTTTGAACCAGCGACCTTTCGGTTACTGGCCCAACGCTCTAAAATGCTAGGCTACCTGCTGCAGGAAAAGTACCATACAAACAACATGTATTAGGTTACATGGCCTGCTGACTCAGGGTGTTTCCTCAATCTGCACCAGGCCCATTTCTAAACTGCTATTTTCGTTGTCATTTATTCATGTTTTAATTTGGAAAAACAATCCTGACCTTGGAATTGTTAATGTGGATGAAATGAATTGTATCTAGGGCATGTTATTATCATACCCACATTGCAGTGTGGCTAGATGACTTAACATTACTCTGTATCTGAAATGGCACCCTATTCCCTATCTAGTGCGCTACTGCTTATTCCTAGAGTGTGGTGCAGTGCAGTCAGCAAGGACAGACTGGGACAACAAATGAGCCACACACACACCAGACTCTATTCCCACCACCTAGCTGCATCACAGCTATTGTGTACACTAATGCAGTACTATTGCTGAGCTTCTACAGAACACACTCTGTTCAATGTCAGAGTTCTACAGAACACATTCTGTTAATAGAGTTCTACAGAACACATTCTGTTAGTAGAGTTCTACAGAACACAGTCTGTTAGTAGAGTTCTACAGAACACACTCTGTTCACTGTTAGAGTTCTACAGAACACACTCTGTTAGTAGAGTTCTACAGAACACACTCTGTTCACTGTTAGAGTTCTACAGAACACACTTTGTTCACTATTAGAGTTCTACAGAACACACTCTGTTCACTGTTAGAGTTCTACAGAACACACTCTGTTCACTGTTAGAGTTCTACAGAACACACTCTGTTCACTGTTAGAGTTCTACAGAACACACTCTGTTCACTGTTAGAGTTCTACAGAACACACTGTTCACTGTTAGTAGAGTTCTACAGAACACACTGTTCACGTTAGTTAGAAGTTCTACAGAACACACTCTGTTCACTGTTAGTAGAGTTCTAGCAGAACACACTGTTCACTGTTAGTAGAGTTCTACCAGAAACACACTGTTCACTGTTAGTAGAGTTTCTACAGAACACACTGTTCACTGTTAGTAGAGTTCTACAGAACACACTGTTCACTGTTAGTAGAGTTCTACAGAACACAACTGTTCACTGTTAGTAGAGTTCTACAGAACACACTGTTCACTGTTAGTAGAGTTCTACAGAACACACTGTGCACTGTTTGTAGAGTTCTACAGAACACACTGTTCACTGTTAGTAGAGTTCTACAGAACACACTGTTCACTGTTAGTAGAGTTCTACAGAACACACTGTTCACTGTTAGTAGAAGTTCTACTAACGAACACACTGTTCACTGTTAGTAGAGTTCTACAGAACACACTCTGTTTCACTGTTAGTAGAGTTCTACAGAACACACTGTTCACTGTTAGTAGAGTTCTACAGAACACACTGTTCACTGTTATAGAGTTCTACAGAACACACTGTTCACTGTTAGTAGAGTTTCTACAGAACACACTGTTCACTGTTAGTAGGTTCTACAGAACACACTGTTCACTGTTAGTAGAGTTCTACAGAACACACTGTTCACTGTTAGTAGAGTTCTACAGAACACACTGTTCACTGTTAGTAGAGTTCTACAGAACACACTGTTCACTGTTAGTAGAGTTCTACAGAACACACTGTTCACTGTTAGTAGAGTTCTACAGAACACACTCTGTTCACTGTTAGTAGAGTTCTACAGAACACACTGTTCACTGTTAGTAGAGTTCTACAGAACACACTGTTCACTGTTAGTAGAGTTCTACAGAACACACTCTGTTCACTGTTAGAGTTCTACAGAACACACTCTGTTAGTAGAGTTCTACAGAACACACTCTGTTCACTGTTAGAGTTCTACAGAACACACTTTGTTCACTATTAGAGTTCTACAGAACACACTCTGTTCACTGTTAGAGTTCTACAGAACACACTCTGTTCACTGTTAGAGTTCTACAGAACACACTCTGTTCACTGTTAGAGTTCTACAGAACACACTCTGTTCACTGTTAGAGTTCTACAGAACACACTGTTCACTGTTAGAGTTCTACAGAACACACTCTGTTCACTGTTAGTAGAGTTCTACAGAACACACTGTTCACTGTTAGTAGAGTTCTACAGAACACACTGTTCACTGTTAGTAGAGTTCTACAGAACACACTCTGTTCACTGTTAGTAGAGTTCTACAGAACACACTGTTCACTGTTAGTAGAGTTCTACAGAACACACTGTTCACTGTTAGTAGAGTTCTACAGAACACACTGTTCACTGTTAGTAGAGTTCTACAGAACACACTGTTCACTGTTAGTAGAGTTCTACAGAACACACTGTTCACTGTTAGTAGAGTTCTACAGAACACACTGTTCACTGTTAGTAGAGTTCTACAGAACACACTGTTCACTGTTAGTAGAGTTCTACAGAACACACTGTTCACTGTTAGTAGAGTTCTACAGAACACACTGTTCACTGTTAGTAGAGTTCTACAGAACACACTGTTCACTGTTAGTAGAGTTCTACAGAACACACTGTTCACTGTTAGTAGAGTTCTACAGAACACACTGTTCAACTGTTAGTAGAGTTCTACAGAACACACTCTGTTCACTGTTAGTAGAGTTTCTACAGAACACACTGTTCACTGTTTAGTAGAGTTCTACAGACACACTTGTTCACTGTTAGTAGAGTTCTACAGAACACACTGTTCACTGTTAGTAGAGTTCTACAGAACACACTGTTCACTGTTAGTAGAGTTCTACAGAACACACTCTGTTCACTGTTAGTAGAGTTCTACAGAACACACTGTTCACTGTTAGTAGAGTTCTACAGAACACACTGTTCACTGTTAGTAGAGTTCTACAGAACACACTGTTCACGGTTGTAGAGTTCTACAGAACACACTGTTCACTGTTAGTAGAGTTCTACAGAACACACTGTTCACTGTTAGTAGAGTTCTACAGAACACACTGTTCACTGTTAGAGTTTCTACAGAAACACACTGTTCACTGTTAGAGTTCTACCAGAACACACTGTTCAACTGTTAGTAGAGTTCTACAGAACACACTGTTCACTGTTAGTAGAGTTCTACAGAACACCACTGTTCACTGGTAGTAGAGTTCTACAGAACACCTGTTCACTGTTAGTAGAGTTCTTACAGAACACACTGTTTCACTGTTAGTAGAGTTCTACAGAACACACTGTTCACTGTTAGTAGAGTTCTACAGAACACACTCTGTCACTGTTAGTAGAGTTCTACAGAACACACTGTTCACTGTTAGTAGAGTTCTACAGAACACACTGTTCACTGTTAGTAGAGTTCTACAGAACACACTGTTCACTGTTAGTAGAGTTCTACAGAACACACTGTTCACTGTTAGAGTTCTACAGAACACACTGTTCACTGTTAGTAGAGTTCTACAGAACACACTGTTCACTGTTAGTAGAGTTCTACAGAACACACTGTTCACTGTTAGTAGAGTTCTACAGAACACACTGTTCACTGTTAGTAGAGTTCTACAGAACACACTGTTCACTGTTAGTAGAGTTTCTACAGAAACACACTGTTCACTGTTAGTAGAGTTCTACAGAACACACTCTGTTCACTGTTAGTAGAGTTCTACAGAACACACTGTTCACTGTTAGTAGAGTTCTACAGAACACACTGTTCACTGTTAGTAGAGTTCTACAGAACACACTCTGTTCACTGTTAGAGTTCTACAGAACACACTCTGTTTAGTAGAGTTCTACAGAACACACTCTGTTCACTGTTGGAGTTCTACAGACACACTTTGTTCACTATTAGAGTTCTACAGAACACACTCTGTTCACTGTTAGAGTTCTACAGAACACAGTCTGTTCACTGTTAGAGTTCTACAGAACACACTCTGTTCACTGTTAGAGTTCTACAGAACACACTCTGTTCACTGTTAGAGTTCTACAGAACACACTGTTCACTGTTAGAGTTCTACAGAACACACTCTGTTCACTGTTAGTAGAGTTCTACAGAACACACTGTTCACTGTTAGTAGAGTTCTACAGAACACACTGTTCACTGTTAGTAGAGTTCTACAGAACACACTCTGTTCACTGTTAGTAGAGTTCTACAGAACACACTGTTCACTGTTAGTAGAGTTCTACAGAACACACTGTTCACTGTTAGTAGAGTTCTACAGAACACACTGTTCACTGTTAGTAGAGTTCTACAGAACACACTGTTCACTGTTAGTAGAGTTCTACAGAACACACTGTTCACTGTTAGTAGAGTTCTACAGAACACACTGTTCACTGTTAGTAGAGTTCTACAGAACACACTGTTCACTGTTAGTAGAGTTCTACAGAACACACTGTTCACTGTTAGTAGAGTTCTACAGAACACACTGTTCACTGTTAGTAGAGTTCTACAGAACACACTGTTCACTGTTAGTAGAGTTCTACAGAACACACTGTTCACTGTTAGTAGAGTTCTACAGAACACACTGTTCACTGTTAGTAGAGTTCTACAGAACACACTCTGTTCACTGTTAGTAGAGTTCTACAGAACACACTGTTCACTGTTAGTAGAGTTCTACAGAACACACTCTGTTCACTGTTAGTAGAGTTCTACAGAACACACTGTTCACTGTTAGTAGAGTTCTACAGAACACACTCTGTTCACTGTTAGTAGAGTTCTACAGAACACACTCTGTTCACTGTTAGTAGAGTTCTACAGAACACACTGTTCACTGTTAGTAGAGTTCTACAGAACACACTGTTCACTGTTAGTAGAGTTCTACAGAACACACTGTTCACTGTTAGTAGAGTTCTACAGAACACACTGTTCACTGTTAGTAGAGTTCTACAGAACACACTGTTCACTGTTAGTAGAGTTCTACAGAACACACTGTTCACTGTTAGTAGAGTTCTACAGAACACACTGTTCACTGTTAGTAGAGTTCTACAGAACACACTGTTCACTGTTAGTAGAGTTCTACAGAACACACTGTTCACTGTTAGTAGAGTTCTACAGAACACACTTTTTTCTGATTACAACTGTTACTGTAGAGTTCTACAGAACACACTGTTCACTGTTAGTAGAGTTCTACAGAACACACTGTTCACTGTTAGTAGAGTTCTACAGAACACACTGTTCCTGTTAGTAGAGTTCTACAGAACACACTGTTCACTGTTAGTAGAGTTCTACAGAACACACTCTGTTCACTGTTAGTAGAGTTCTACAGAACACACTGTTCACTGTTAGTAGAGTTCTACAGAACACACTGTTCACTGTTAGTAGAGTTCTACAGAACACACTGTTCACTGTTAGTAGAGTTCTACAGAACACACTGTTCACTGTTAGTAGAGTTCTACAGAACACACTGTTCACTGTTAGTAGAGTTCTACAGAACACACTCTGTTCACTGTTAGTAGAGTTCTACAGAACACACTGTTCACTGTTAGTAGAGTTCTACAGAACACACTGTTCACTGTTAGTAGAGTTCTACAGAACACACTGTTCACTGTTAGTAGAGTTCTACAGAACACACTCTGTTAGTAGAGTTCTACAGAACACACTCTGTTAGTAGAGTTCTACAGAACACACTCTGTTAGTAGAGTTCTACAGAACACACTCTGTTAGTAGAGTTCTACAGAACACACTCTGTTAGTAGAGTTCTACAGAACACACTCTGTTAGTAGAGTTCTACAGAACACACTCTGTTAGTAGAGTTCTACAGAACACACTCTGTTAGTAGAGTTCTACAGAAACACACTCTGTTAGTAGAGTTCTACAGAACACACTCTGTTAGTAGAGTTCTACAGAACACACTCTGTTAGTAGAGTTTCTACAGAACACACTCTGTTAGTAGAGTTCTACAGAACACACTCGGTTAGTAGAGTTTCTACAAGAACACACTCTGTTAGTAAGTTCTACAGAACACACTCTGTTAGTAGAGTTCACAGAACCACTCTGTTAGTAGAGTTCTACAGAAACACACTCTGTTAGTAGAGTTCTACAGAACACACTCTGTTGTAGAGTTCTACAGAACAACTCTGTTAGTAGAGTTCTACAGAACACACTCTGTTAGTAGAGTTCTACAGAACACACTCTGTTAGTAGAGTTCTACAGAACACACTCTGTTAGTAGAGTTCTACAGAAACAACTCTGGTTAGTAGAGTTTCTACAAACACACTCTGTTAGTAGAGTTCTACAGAACACACTCTGTTAGTAGAGTTCTACAGAACACCACTCTGTTAGTAGAGTTCTACAGAACACACTCTGTTAGTAGAGTTCTACAGAACACCTCTGTAGTAGAGTTCTAAGACACACTCTGTTAGTAGAGTTCTACAGAACACACTCTGTTAGTAGGTTCTACAGAACACACTCTGTTAGTAGAGTTCTACAGAACACACTCTGTTAGTAGAGTTCTACAGAACACACTCTGTTAGTAGAGTTCTACAGAACACACTCTGTTAGTAGAGTTCTACAGAACACACTCTGTATAGTAGAGTTCTACAGAACACACTCTGTTAGTAGAGTTCCTACAGAACACACTCTGTTAGTAGAGTTCTACAGAACACACCTCTGTTAGTAGAGTTCTACAGACACACTCTGTTAGTAGAGTTCTACAGAACACCACTCTGTTAGTAGAGTTACTACAGAACACACTCTGTTAGTAGAGTTCTACAGAACACACTCTGTAGTAGAGTTCTACTACAGAACACACTTGTTAGTAGAGTTCTACAGAACACACTCTGTTAGTAGAGTTTCTACAGAACACACTCTGTTAGTAGAGTTCTACAGAACACACTCTGTTAGTAGAGTTCTACAGAACACACTCTGTTAGTAGAGTTCTACAGAACACACTCTGTTAGTAGAGTTCTACAGAACACACTCTGTTAGTAGAGTTCTACAGAACACACTCTGTTAGTAGAGTTTCTACAGAACACACTCTGTCGTAGAGTTCTACAGAACACCACTCTGTTAGTAGAGTTCTACAGAACACACTTGTTAGTAGAGTTCTACAGAAACACACTTGTTAGTAGAGTTCTACAGAACACACTCTGTTAGTAGAGTTCTACAGAACACATCTGTTAGTAGAGTTCTACAGAACACACTCTGTTAGTAGAGTTCTACAGAACACACTCTGTTAGTAGAGTTCTACAGAACACACTCTGTTAGTAGAGTTCTACAGAACACATCTGTTAGTAGAGTTCTACAGAACACACTCTGTTAGTAGAGTTCTACAGAACACACTCTGTTAGTAGAGTTCTACAGAACACACTCTGTTAGTAGAGTTCTACAGAACACACTCTGTTAGTAGAGTTCTACAGAACACACTCTGTTAGTAGATTCTACAGAACACACTCTGTTAGTAGAGTTCTACAGAACACACATCTGTTAGTAGAGTTCTACAGAACACACTCTGTTAGTAGAGTTCTACAGAACACACTCTGTTAGTAGAGTTCTACAGAACACACTCTGTAGTAGAGTTCTACAGAACACCACTCTGTTAGTAGAGTTCTACAGAACACACTCTGTTAGTAGAGTTCTACAGAACACACTCTGTTAGTAGAGTTCTACAGAACACACTACTGTTAGTAGAGTTCTACAGAACACACTCTGTAGTAGAGTTCTACAGAACACACTCTGTTAGTAGAGTTCTACAGAAACACACTGTTAGTAGAGTTCTACAGAACACACTCTGTTAGTAGAGTTCTACAGAACACACTCTGTTAGTAGAGTTCTACAGAACACACTCTGTTAGTAGAGTTCTACAGAACACACTCTGTTAGTAGAGTTCTACAGAACACACTCTGTTAGTAGAGTTCTACAGAACACACTCTGTTAGTAGAGTTCTACAGAAACACACTCTGTTAGTAGAGTTCTACAGAACACACTCTGTTAGTAGAGTTCTACAGAACACACTCTGTTAGTAGAGTTCTACAGAACACACTCTGTTAGTAGCAGTTCTACAGAACACTCTGTTAGTAGAGTTCTACAGAACACACTCTGTTAGTAGAGTTCTACAGAACACACTCTGTTAGTAGAGTTCTACAGAACACACTCTGTTAGTAGAGTTCTACAGAAACACTCTGTTAGTAGAGTTCTACAGAACACACTCTGTTAGTAGAGTTCTACAGAAACACTCTGTTAGTAGAGTTCTACAGAACACACTCTGTTAGTAGAGTTCTAAAAACAGAACACACTCTGTTAGTAGAGTTCTACAGAAACACACTCTGTAGTAGAGTTCTACAGAACACACTCTGTTAGTAGAGTTCTACAGAACACACTCTGTTAGTAGAGTTCTACAGAACACACTCTGTTAGTTAGAGTTCTACAGAACACACTCTGTTAGTAGAGTTCTTACAGAACACACTCTGTTAGTAGAGTTCTACAGAACCCACTCTGTGTAGAGTTCTACAGAAAAACTCTGTTAGTAGAGTTCTACAGAACACACTCTGTTAGTAGAGTTCTACAGAACACACTCTGTTAGTAGCGTTCTACAGAACACACTCTGTTAGATAGAGTTCTACAGAACACACTCTGTTAGTAGAGTTCTACAGAACACACTCTGTTAGTAGAGTTCTACAGAACACACTCTGTTAGTAGAGTTCTACAGAACACACACTGTTAGTAGAGTTCTACAGAACACACTCTGTTAGTAGAGTTCTACAGAACACCACTCTGTTAGTAGAGTTCTACAGAACACACTCTGTTAGTAGAGTTCTACAGAACACACTTGTTAGTAGAGTTCTACAGAACACACTCTGTTAGTAGAGTTCTACAGAACACACTCTGTTAGTAGAGTTCTACAGAACACACTCTGTTAGTAGAGTTTCTACAGAACACACTCTGTTAGTAGAGTTTCTACAGAACACACTCTGTTAGTAGAGTTCTACAGAAACACTCTGTTAGTAGAGTTCTACAGAACCACTCTGTTAGTAGAGTCTACAGACACACTCTGTTAGTAGAGTTCTACAGACACACACTTGTTAGTAGAGTTCTACAGAACACACTCTGTTAGTAGAGTTCTACAGAAACACACTCTGTTAGTAGAGTTCTACAGAACACACTCTGTTAGTAGAGTTCTACAGAACACACTCTGTTAGTAGAGTTTACAGACACACTCTGTTAGTAGAGTTCACAGAACACACTCTGTAGTAGAGTTCTACAGAACACACTCTGTTAGTAGAGTTCTACAGAAACACACTCTGTTAGTAGAGTTCTACAGAACACACTCTGTTAGTAGAGTTCTACAGAACACTCTGTTTAGTAGAGTTCTACAGAACACACTCTGTTAGTAGAGTTCTAACAGAACACACTCTGTTAGTAGAGTTCTACAGAAACACACTCTGTTAGTAGAGTTCTACAGAACACACTCTGTTAGTAGAGTTCTACAGAACACACTCTGTTAGTAGAGTTCTACAGAACACACTCTGTTAGTAGAGTTCTACAGAACACACTCTGTAGTAGAGTTTCTACAGAACACACTCTGTTAGTAGAGTTCTACAGAACACACTCTGTTAGTAGAGTTCTACAGAACACACTCTGTTAGTAGAGTTCTACAGAACACTCTGTTAGTAGAGTTCTACAGAACACACTCTGTTAGTAGAGTTCTACAGAACACACTCTGTTAGTAGAGTTCTACAGAACACTCTGTTAGTAGAGTTCTACAGAACACACTCTGTTAGTAGAGTTCTACAGAACACACTCTGTTTAGTAAGAGTTCTACAGAACACACTCTGTTAGTAGAGTTCTACAGAACACACTCTGTTAGTAGAGTTCTACAGAACACACTCTGTTAGTAGAGTTCTACAGAACACACTCTGTTAGTAGAGTTCTACAGAACACACTCTGTTAGTAGAGTTCTACAGAACACACTCTGTTAGTCGAGTTCTACAGAACACACTCTGTTAGTAGAGTTCTACAGAACACACTGAACTGTCATGATTGAACAAATGGTCTAAAGAATGTAAACAGCTAGAATACTCACTGAGACGTAGAAAACTGTCTGGCTGATTCTCGGGGAGGGCTGGCTTAACTCTGTCAAAGTAGTAGACAGACATGCAGTACTATTGCTGAGCTTCTACAGAACACACTCTGTTCAATGTCAGAGTTCTACAGAACACATTCTGTTAATAGAGTTCTACAGAACACATTCTGTTAGTAGAGTTCTACAGAAACACAGTCTGTTAGTAGAGTTCTACAGAACACACTCTGTCAAAGTAGTACACAGTACTAAGTCCCACAGTAAAGTTGTAGCTAGTATTAAGTCCCATAGAAAGGGTGTAGACAGTATTAAGTCCCATAGAAAGGGTGTAGACAGTATTAAGTCCCATAGAAAGGGTGTAGACAGTATTAAGGGTGTAGAAGGGTGTAGACAATATTAAGTCCCATAGAAAGGGTGTAGACAGTATTAAGTCCCATAGAAAGGGTTTAGACAGTATTAAGTCCCATAGAAAGGGTGTAGACAGTATTAGGGTGTAGAAGGGTGTAGACAATATTAAGTCCCATAGAAAGGGTGTAGACAGTATTGAGTCCCATAGAAAGGGTGTAGACAGTATTAAGGGTGTAGAAGGGTGTAGACAATATTAAGTCCCATAGAAAGGGTGTAGACAGTATTAAGTCCCATAGAAAGGTGTAGACAGTATTAAGTCCCATAGAAGGGTGTAGACAGTATTAAGGGTGTAGAAGGGTGTAGACAATATTAAGTCCCATAGAAAGGGTGTAGACAGTATTAAGTCCCATAGAAAGGGGTGTAGACAGTAGTAAGGGTGTAGAAGGGTGTAGACAATATTAAGTCCCATAGAAAGGGTGTAGACAGTATTAAGTCCCATAGAAAGGGTGTAGACAGTATTAAGTCCCATAGAAAGGGTGTAGACAGTATTAAGGGTGTAGAAGGGTGTAGACAATATTAAGTCCCATAGAAAGGGTGTAGACAGTATTAAGTCCCATAGAAAGGGTGTAGACAGTATTAAGTCCCATAGAAAGGGTGTAGACCAGTAATAAGGGTGTAGAAGCCAGTCACACTTTGTGTTTTTATTGTGTAGTTGTTGCTTTTCCATGTTGATTTGTGATCTTGCCTAAGCGTACGTCTCTTGATAGATACATCAATGAGTAATGGAAATGTCACTGTCAGTGTGTGTGAAGAAAGGGGGTGGGGCTAAGATGGACCAGTAGGCTGAGGGGGAGAGATGGACCAGTGGGCCGAGGGGGAGAGATGGGCCGAGGGGGAGAGATGGACCAGTGGGCTGAGGGGGAGAGATGGACCAGTGGCTGAGGGGGAGAGATGGACCAGTGGGCTGAGGGGGAGAGATGGACGAGGGGAGAGATGGACGAGGGGAGAGATGGACCAGTGGGCTGAGGGGGAGAGATGGACCAGTGGCTGAGGGGGAGAGAGGGACCAGTGGGCCGGGGGGGAGAGATGGACCAGTGGGCTGAGGGGGAGAGATGGACCAGTGGGCTCAGGGGGAGAGATGGACCAGTGGGCTGAGGAGGAGAGATGGACGAGGGGAGAGATGGACGAGGGGAGAGATGAACGAGGGGAGAGATGGACGAGGGGAGAGATGGACCAGTGGGCTGAGGGGGAGAGATGGGCCAGTGGGCTAAGGGGGAGAGATGGACCAGTGGGCTGAGGGGGAGAGATGGACGAGGGGAGAGATGGACGAGGGGAGAGATGGACCAGTGGGCTGAGGGGAGAGATGGACCAGTGGGCTGAGGGGGAGAGATGGACCAGTGGGCTGAGGGGGAGAGATGGACCAGTGGGCTGAGGGGGAGAGATTGACCAGTGGGCTGAGGGGGAGAGATGGACGAGGGGAGAGATGGACCAGTGGGCTGAGGGGGAGAGATGGACCAGTGGGCTGAGGGGGAGAGATGGACGAGTGGAGAGATGGGCCAGTGGGCTGAGGGGGAGAGATGGACCAGTGGGCTGAGGGGGAGAGATGGACCAGTGGGCCGGGGGGAGAGATGGACCAGTGGGGCTGAGGGGGAGAGATGGACCAGTGGGCTCAGGGGGAGAGATGGACCAGTGGGCTGAGGGGAGAGATTGACCAGTGGGCTGAGGGGGAGAGATGGACCAGTGGGCTGAGGGGGAGAGATGGACCAGTGGGCTGAGGGGGGAGAGATGGACCAGTGGGCTGAGGGGAGAGATTGACCAGTGGGCTGAGGGGGAGAGATGGACCAGTGGGCTGAGGGGAGATATTGACCAGTGGGCTGAGGGGGAGAGATGGACCAGTGGGCCGAGGGGGAGAGATGGACCAGTGGGCTGAGGGGAGAGATGGACCAGTGAGCCGAGGGGGAGAGATGGACCAGTGGGCTGAGGGGGAGAGATGGACGAGGGGAGAGATGGACCAGTGGGCAGAGGGGGAGAGATGGACCAGTGGGCTGAGGGGGAGAGATGGACCAGTGAGCCGAGGGGGAGAGATGGACCAGTGGGCTGAGGGGGAGAGATGGACCAGTGAGCCGAGGGGGAGAGATGGACCAGTGGGCTGAGGGGGAGATATGGACCAGTGGGCTGAGGGGGAGAGATGGACCAGTGGGCTGAGGGGGAGAGATGGACCAGTGGGCCGAGGGGGAGAGATGGACCAGTGGGCTGAGGGGGAAAGATGGACCAGTGGGCTGAGGGGGAGAGATGGACGAGGGGAGAGATGGACCAGTGGGCTGAGGGGGAGAGATGGACCAGTGAGCCGAGGGGGAGAGATGGACCAGTGGGCTGAGGGGGAGAGATGGACGAGGGGAGAGATGGACCAGTGGGCTGAGGGGGAGAGATGGACCAGTGAGCCGAGGGGGAGAGATGGACCAGTGGGCTGAGGGGAGAGATGGACCAATGGGCTGAGGGGAGAGATGGACTAGTGGGTCAGGACTGGGGGGAGAGATGGACCAGTGGGTCAGGACTGGGGGGAGAGATGGACCAGTGGGTCAGGACTGGGCAGAGAGATGGACCAGTGGGTCAGGACTGGGCAGAGAGATGGACCAGCGGGTCAGGACTGGGCAGAGAGATGGACCAGTGGGTCAGGACTGGGCAGAGAGATGGACCAGCGGGTCAGGACTGGGCAGAGAGATGGACCAGTGGGTCAGGACTGGGCAGAGAGATGGACCAGTATGTCAGGACTGGGCAGAGAGATGGACCAGCGGGTTAGGACTGGGCAGAGAGATGGACCAGTATGTCAGGACTGGGCAGAGAGATGGACCAGTTGGTCAGGACTGGGCAGAGAGATGGACAAGTGGGTCATTACTGGGCAGAGAGATGGACCAGTGGGTCAGGACTGGGCAGAGAGATGGATCAGTATGTCAGAACTGGGCAGAGAGATGGACCAGTGGGTCAGGACTGGGCAGAGAGATGGACCAGTATATCAGGACTGGGCAGAGAGATGGACCAGTATATCAGGACTGGGCAGAGAGATGGACCAGTTAGTCAGGACTGGGCAGAGAGATGGACCAGTGGTTCGGGACTGGGCAGAGAGATGGACCAGTGGGTCAGGACTGGGCAGAGAGATGGACCAGTTGGTCAGGACTGGGCAGAGAGATGGACCAGTGGGTCGGGACTGGGCAGAGAGATGGACCAGTGGGTCAGGACTGGGCAGAGAGATGGATTAGTGTGTCAGTACTGGGCAGAGAGATGAACCAGTGTGTCAGGACTGGGCAGAGAGATGGATTAGTTTGCAGGTCTGTGTAGCAACACTCTGTAGTCCCCCCCATAGTTTGGACCATTGGGTCGGTTGAACAGCATGCGGCCCACAGGTAGTCCGGCCCGCCGGGAATTCTCTCACTTCTCCAGATGGCCAATCTGCCGAGTTAAAATTAAAACCATAAAATAAAATTGTTTTTGCACAGTCGTGTGTAGAAGAAGAAAATTCCAGTAGTTAAAACCGTCTTACATATGTATATATGCTGATATCTGTTTAAATTACTTGGTATTATCTGGAGAGTAACACCTCTTTTCCTAATTGCAAGACCATCAAAACAGAAGAATGGCTGGTGAGAGAAAACAAAACCCTTGTCGTGTTTATACATTTTGACTTGTATGTGTAGGCCAAGTCAAATTAAATATGGCAGTACTGCTAGCTATGGCCTTATAGCCACACTCTGTCATTTTCCCAAACCTATCTATGAGTGGATGTTTATATATATATATATATAGTGAAGACCCGTGGAGTATAAAGAGGTTTAACTGATGTTCAGAAGAGACAGTGTTTTGAATCAGTCTGTTTGGACTCCTTTCTCAGGTATGGTTCAGTAACACATCCGTTTTATGACTTAAACCCAGTAGGACATCGAGCTGTTATACATATCAGCACCGTGCACACACACACGCACACACGCACGCACACACGCACGCACGCACGCACACACACACACACACACATTCAGCCGACTAATCATATAGACATGTCCTAATATTAGGATATAAGAGGACGCTTAACCTGGGGAAGAGCACTTGTGTCAGCATGATGATAATACCCCCTGCTTTAACACAGAGATACATCATCTAGACAGGAACTGGATTATGTATTTAGCTTCGAAGCTAAATACATAATCCAGTTCCTGTCTAGATAATGTATATCTGTGTTAAGGCAGGAGGTATTATCATCATGCTGCTCTAGATGATGTATCTCTGTGTTAAAGCAGGGGGTATTATCATCATGCTGCTCTAGATGATGTATCTCCGTGTTAAAGCAGGGGGTATTATCATCATGCTGCTCTAGATGATGTATCTCTGTGTTAAAGCAGGGGGTATTATCATCATGCTGCTCTAGATGATGTATCTCTGTGTTAAAGCAGGGGGTATTATCATCATGCTGCTCTAGATGATGTATCTCTGTGTTAAAGCAGGAGGTATTATCATCATGCTGCTCTAGATGATGTATCTCTGTGTTAAAGCAGGGGGTATTATCATCATGCTGCTCTAGATGATGTATCTCTGTGTTAAAGCAGGGGGTATTATCATCATGCTGCTCTAGATGATGTATCTCTGTGTTAAAGCAGGGGGTATTATCATCATGCTGCTCTAGATGATGTATCTCTGTGTTAAAGCAGGGGGTATTATCATCATGCTGCTCTAGATGATGTATCTCTGTGTTAAAGCAGGGGGTATTATCATCATGCTGCTCTAGATGATGTATCTCTGTGTTAAAGCAGGGGGTATTATCATCATGCTGCTCTAGATTATGTATCTCTGTGTTAAAGCAGGGGGTATTATCATCATGCTGCTCTAGATGATGTATCTCTGTGTTAAAGCAGGGGTTAGTATCATCATGCTGCTCTAGATGATGTATCTCTGTGTTAAAGCAGGGGGTATTATCATCATGCTGCTCTAGATGATGTATCTCTGTGTTATAGCAGGGTGTATTATCATCATGCTGCTCTAGATGATGTATCTCTGTGTTAAAGCAGGGGGTATTATCATCATGCTGCTCTAGATGATGTATCTCTGTGTTATAGCAGAGTGTATTATCATCATGCTGCTCTAGATGATGTATCTCTGTGTTAAAGCAGGGGGTATTATCATCATGCTGCTCTAGATGATGTATCTCTGTGTTAAAGCAGGCGGTATTATCATCATGCTGCTCTAGATGATGTATCTCTGTGTTAAAGCAGGGGGTATTATCATCATGCTGCTCTAGATGATGTATCTCTGTGTTATAGCAGGGTGTATTATCATCATGCTGCTCTAGATGATGTATCTCTGTGTTAAAGCAGGGGGTATTATCATCATGGTGCTCTAGATGATGCATCTCTGTGTTAGAGCAGGGGTGAAGATCAAATCAAATCAAATCAAATGTATTTATATAGCCCTTCGTACATCAGCTGATATCTCAAAGTGCTGTACAGAAACCCAGCCTAAAACCCCAAACAGCAAGCAATGCAGGTGTAGAAGCACGGTGGCTAGGAAAAACTCCCTAGAAAGGCCAAAACCTAGGAAGAAACCTAGAGAGGAACCAGGCTATGTGGGGTGGCCAGTCCTCTTCTGGCTGTGCCGGGTGGAGATTATAACAGAACATGGCCAAGATGTTCAAATGTTCATAAATGACCTGCATGGTCGTATAATAATAAGGCAGAATAGTTGAAACTGGAGCAGCAGCACGGTCAGATGGACTGGGGACAGCAAGGAGTCATCATGTCAGGTAGTCCTGGGGCATGGTCCTAGGGCTCAGGTCCTCCGAGAGAGAGAAAAAAAGAGAGAATTAGAGAGAGCATATGTGGGGTGGCCAGTCCTCTTCTGGCTGTGCCGGGTGGAGATTATAACAGAACATGGCCAAGATGTTCAAATGTTCATAAATGACCAGCATGTTCGAATAATAAGAACGCAGAACAGTTGAAACTGGAGCAGCAGCACGGCCAGGTGGACTGGGGACAGCAAGGAGTCATCATGTCAGGTAATCCTGGGGCATGGTCCTAGGGCTCAGGTCCTCCGAGAGAGAGAAAGAAAGAGAGAAGGAGAGAATTAGAGAACGCACACTTAGATTCACACAGGACACCGAATAGGACAGGAGAAGTACTCCAGATATAAAAAACTGACCCTAGCCCCCCGACACATAAACTACTGCAGCATAAATACTGGAGGCTGAGACAGGAGGGGTCAGGAGACACTGTGGACCCACCCGAGGACACCCCCGGACAGGGCAAAACAGGAAGGATATAACCCCACCCACTTTGCCAAAGCACAGCCCCCACACCAATAGAGGGATATCTTCAACCACCAACTTACCATCCTGAGACAGGGCCGAGTATAGCCCACAAAGATCTCCGCCATGGCACAACCCAAGGGGGGGCGCCAACCCAGACAGGATGACCACATCAGTGAATCAACCCACTCAGGTGACGCACCCCTATATTATATGATCATCATGCTGCTCTAGGTGATGTATCTCCGTGTTAAAGCAGGGGGTATTATCATCATGCTGCTCTAGATGATGTATCTCTGTGTTAAAGCAGGGGGTATTATCATCATGCTGCTCTAGGTGTTGTATCTCTGTGTTAAAGCAGGCGGTATTATCATCATGCTGCTCTAGGTGTTGTATCTCTGTGTTAAAGCAGGCGGTATTATCATCATGCTGCTCTAGTTGATGTATCTCTGTGTTAAAGCAGGGGGTATTATCATCATGCTGCTCTAGATGATGTATCTCTGTGTTACAGCAGGGGGTATTATCATCATGCTGCTCTAGATGATGTATCTGTGTTAAAGCAGGGGGTATTATCATCATGCTGCTCTAGATGATGTATCTCTGTGTTAGAGCAGGTGGTATGATCATCATGCTGCTCTAGATGATGTATCTCTGTGTTAAAGCAGGGGGTATTATCATCATGCTGCTCTAGATGATGTATCTCTGTGTTAAAGCAGGGGGTATTATCATCATGCTGCTCTAGATGATGTATCTCTCTGTTAAAGCAGGGGGTATTATCATCATGCTGCTCTAGATGATGTATCTCTCTGTTAAAGCAGGGGGTATTATCATCATGCTGCTCTAGATGATGTATCTCTGTGTTAAAGCAGGGGGTATTATCATCATGCTGCTCTAGATGATGCATCTCTGTGTTAGAGCAGGGGTGAAGATCAAATCAAATCAAATAAGAATGTGATTGATAGAGAGATGGATAGAGAGATGGAGGGAGGTAGAATGTGATTGATAGGGAGATGGAGGGAGGTAGAATGTGATTGATAGAGAGATGGAGGAGGTAGAATGTGATTGATAGGGAGATGGAGGGAGGGAGGTAGTATGTGATTGATAGGGAGATGGAGGGAGGTAGAATGTGATTGATAGAGAGATGGAGGGAGGTAGAATGTGATTGATAGAGAGATGGAGGGAGGTAGAATGTGATTGATAGAGAGATGGAGGGAGGGAGGTAGAATGTGATTGATAGGGAGTTATAGGGAGGTAGAATGTGATTGATAGAGAGATGGAGGGAGGTAGAATGTGATTGATAGAGAGATGGAGGGAGGTAGAATGTGATTGATAGAGAGATGGAGGGAGGTAGAATGTGATTGATAGAGAGATGGAGGGAGGTAGAATGTGATTGATAGAGAGATGGAGGGAGGTAGAATGTGATTGAAGATGGATGGAGGTAGAATGTGATTGATAGAGAGATGGAGGGAGGTAGAATGTGATTGATAGAGAGATGGAGGGAAGGTAGAATGTGATTGATAGAGAGATGGAGGGAGGTAGAATGTGATTGATAGAGAGATGGAGGGAGGTAGAATGTGATTGATAGAGAGATGGAGGGAGGTAGAATGTGATTGATAGAGAGATGGAGGAGGTAGAATGTGATTGATATAGAGATGGAGGAGTAGGAATGTGATTGATAGAGAGGATGGAGGGAGGTAGAATGTGATTATAGGGAGATGGAGGAGGTAGAATGTGATTGATAGAGAGATGGAGGGCGGTAGAATGTGATTGATAGGGAGACTGGAGGGGAACGGTAGATTGATTATAGAGAGACTGGAGGGAGGTAGAATGTGATTGATAGGGAGATGGAGGGAGGTAGAAAGTGATTGATAGAGAGATGGAGGGAGGGTAGAATTGTGATTGAATAGAGAGATGGAGGGAGGTAGAATGTGATTGATAGAGAGATGGAGGGGAGGTAGAATGTGATTGATAGAGAGATGGAGGGGAGGTAGAATGTGATTGATCGAGAGATGGAGGGAGGGTAGAATGTGATTGATAGAGAGATGGAGGGAAGGTAGAATGTGATTGATAGGGAGATGGAGGGAGGGAGGTAGAATGTGATTGATAGAGAGATGGAGGGAGGTAGAATGTGATTTATAGAGAGATGGAGGGAGGTAGATGTGATTGATAGAGAGATGGAGGGAGGTTAGAATGTGATTGATAGGGAGATGGATGGGAGGTAGAATGTGATTGATAGAGAGATGGAGGAAGGGAGGTAGAATGTGATTGATAGGGAGATGGAGGGAGGGAGGTAGAATGCGATTGATAGAGAGATGGAGGGAGGGAGGTAGAATGTGATTGATAGAGAGATGGAGGGAGGTAGAATGTGATTGATAGAGAGATGGAGGGAGGGAGGTAGAATGCAATTGATAGAGAGATGGAGGGAGGGAGGTAGAATGTGATTGATAGAGAGATGGAGGGAGGTAGAATGTGATTGATAGAGAGATGGAGGGAGGGAGGTAGAATGTGATTGATAGAGAGATGGAGGAAGGTAGAGATGGATAAAGAGATTGTTAAATGGATAGAGACAGACAAAGATATAGTAGCAACAGTAGCAGTAGCAGTAGTAGTAGTAGCAGTAGCAGTAGTAGACCTGAGTAGTAGTAGTAGCAGTAGTAGTAGTAGTAATAGTAGACCTGAGTAGTAGTAGTAGCAGTAGTAGTAGCAGTAGTAGTAGTAGCAGTAGTAGACCTGAGTAGTAGTAGTAGTAGTAGTAGTAGTAGTAGTAGTAGTAGTAGTAGCAGTAGTAGTAGTAGTAGTAGTAGTAGTAGTAGTAGACCTGAGTAGTAGTAGTAGTAGTAGTAGTAGTAGCAGTAGTAGTAGTAGACCTGAGTAGTAGTAGTAGCAGTAGTTGTAGCAGTAGTAGTAGCAGTAGCAGTAGCAGTAGTATACCTGAGTAGTAGCAGTAGCAGTAGTTCTAGCAGTAGTAGTAGTAGTAGTAGCAGTAGTATTTATTTTTTTAATTTATTTTTTTATTTCACCTTTATTTAACCAGGTAGGCTAGTTGAGAACAAGTTCTCATTTGCAACTGCGACCTGGCCAAGATAAAGCATAGCAGTGTGAGCAGACAACAAAGAGTTACACATGGAGTAAACAATTAACAAGTCAATAACACAGTAGAAACCAAGGGGGAGTCTATATACAATGTGTGCAAAAGGCATGAGGAGGTAGGCAAATAATTACAATTTTGCAGATTAACACTGGAGTGATGAATGATCAGATGGTCATGTACAGGTAGAGATATTGGTGTGCAAAAGAGCAGAAAAGTAAATAAATAAAAACAGTATGGGGATGAGGTAGGTGAAGAAGGGTGGGCTATTTACCAATAGACTATGTACAGCTGCAGCGATCGGTTAGCTGCTCAGATAGCTGATGTTTGAAGTTGGTGAGGGAGATAAAAGTCTCCAACTTCAGCGATTTTTGCAATTCGTTCCAGTCACAGGCAGCAGAGTACTGGAACGAAAGGCGGCCGAATGAGGTGTTGGCTTTAGGGATGATCAGTGAGATACACCTGCTGGAGCGCGTGCTACGGATGGGTGTTGCCATCATGACCAGTGAGCTGAGATAAGGCGGAGCTTTACCTAGCATGGACTTGTAGATGACCTGGAGCCAGTGGGTCTGGCGACGAATATGTAGCGAGGGCCAGCCGACTAGAGCATACAAGTCGCAGTGGTGGGTGGTATAAGGTGCTTTAGTGACAAAGCGGATGGCACTGTGATAAACTGCATCCAGTTTGCTGAGTAGAGTGTTGGAAGCCATTTTGTAGATGACATCGCCGAAGTCGAGGATCGGTAGGATATTCAGTTTTACTAGGGTAAGCTTGGCGGCGTGCGTGAAGGAGGCTTTGTTGCGGAATAGAAAGCCGACTCTTGATTTGATTTTCGATTGGAGATGTTTGATATGAGTCTGGTTTGCAGTCTAGCCAAACACATAGGTACTTATAGACGTCCACATATTCTAGGTCGGAACCATCCAGGGTGGTGATGCTAGTCGGGCATGCGGGTGCAGGCAGCGACCGGTTGAAAAGCATGCATTTGGTTTTACTAGCGTTTAAGAGCAGTTGGAGGCCACGGAAGGAGTGTTGTATGGCATTAAAGCTTGTTTGGAGGTTAGATAGCACAGTGTCCAAAGACGGGCCGAAAGTATATAGAATGGTGTCGTCTGCGTAGAGGTGGATCAGGGAATCGCCCGCAGCAAGAGCAACATCATTGATATACACAGAGAAAAGAGTCGGCCCGAGAATTGAACCCTGTGGCACCCCCATAGAGACTGCCAGAGGACCAGACAGCATGCCCTCCGATTTGACGCACTGAACTCTGTCTGCAAAGTAATTGGTGAACCAGGCAAGGCAGTCATCCGAAAAACCAAGGCTCCTGAGTCTGCCGATAAGAATATGGTGATTGACAGAGTCGAAAGCCTTGGCAAGGTCGATGAAGACGGCTGCACAGTACTGTCTTTTATCGATGGCGGTTATGATATCGTTGAGTACCTTGAGTGTGGCTGAGGTGCACCCATGACCGGCTCGGAAACCAGATTGCACAGCGGAGAAGGTACGGTGGGATTCGAGATGTTCAGTGACCTGTTTGTTGACTTGGCTTTCGAAGACCTTAGATAGGCAGGGCAGGATGGATATAGGTCTGTAACAGAAGAAGAGGGGGATGACTGCGGCAGCTTTCCAATCCTTGGGGATCTCAGACGATATGAAAGAGAGGTTGAACAGGCTGGTAATAGGGGTTGCGACAATGGTGGCAGATAGTTTCAGAAATAGAGGGTCCAGATTGTCAAGCCCAGCTGATTTGTACGGGTCCAGGTTTTGCAGCTCTTTCAGAACATCTGCTATCTGGATTTGGTTAAAGGAGAACCTGGAGAGGCTTGGGCGAGGAGCTGCGGGGGGGGGCGGAGCTGTTGGCCGAGGTTGAAGTAGCCAGGCGGAAGGCATGGCCAGCCGTTGAGAAATGCTTATTGAAGTTTTCGATAATCATGGATTTATCAGTGGTGACCGTGTTACCTAGCCTCAGTGCAGTGGGCAGCTGGGAGGAGGTGCTCTTGTTCTCCATGGACTTCACGGTGTCCCAGAACTTTTTGGAGTTGGAGCTACAGGATGCAAACTTCTGCCTGAAGAAGCTGGCCTTAGCTTTCCTGACTGACTGCGTGTATTGGTTCCGGACTTCCCTGAACAGTTGCATATCACGGGGACTATTCGATGCTATTGCAGTCCGCCACAGGATGTTTTTGTGCTGGTCGAGGGCAGTCAGGTCTGGGGTGAACCAAGGGCTGTATCTGTTCTTAGTTCTGCATTTTTTGAACGGAGCATGCTTTTCTAAAATGGTGAGGAAGTTACTTTTAAAGAATGACCAGGCATCCTCAACTGACGGGATGAGGTCAATGTCCTTCCAGGATACCCGGGCCAGGTCGATTAGAAAGGCCTGCTCACAGAAGTGTTTTAGGGAGCGTTTGACAGTGATGAGGGGTGGTCGTTTGACTGCGGCTCCGTAGCGGATACAGGCAATGAGGCAGTGATCGCTGAGATCCTGGTTGAAGACAGCGGAGGTGTATTTGGAGGGCCAGTTGGTCAGGATGACGTCTATGAGGGTGCCCTTGTTTACAGAGTTAGGGTTGTACCTGGTGGGTTCCTTGATGATTTGTGTGAGATTGAGGGCATCTAGCTTAGATTGTAGGACTGGCGGGGTGTTAAGCATATCCCAGTTTAGGTCACCTAACAGAACAAACTCTGAAGCTAGATGGGGGGCGATCAATTCACAAATGGTGTCCAGGGCACAGCTGGGAGCTGAGGGGGGTCGGTAGCAGGCGGCAACCGTGAGAGACTTATTTCTGGAGAGAGTAATTTTCAAAATTAGTAGTTCGAACTGTTTGGGTATGGACCTGGAAAGTATGACATTACTTTGCAGGCTATCTCTGCAGTAAACTGCAACTCCTCCCCCTTTGGCAGTTCTATCTTGACGGAAGATGTTATAGTTGGGTATGGAAATCTCTGAATTTTTGGTGGCCTTCCCGAGCCAGGATTCAGACACAGCAAGGACATCAGGGTTAGCAGAGTGTGCTAAAGCAGTGAGTAAAACAAACTTAGGGAGGAGGCTTCTGATGTTGACATGCATGAAACCAAGGCTTTTTCGATCACAGAGTCAACAAATGAGGGTGCCTGGGGACATGCAGGGCCTGGGTTTACCTCCACATCACCCGCGGAACAGAGAAGGAGTAGTATGAGGGTGCGGCTAAAGGCTATCAAAACTGGTCGCCTAGAGCGTTGGGGACAGAGAATTAGAGGAGCAGGTTTCTGGGCATGGTAGAATATATTCAGGGCATAATGCGCAGACAGGGGTATGGTGGGGTGCGGGTACAGCGGAGGTAAGCCCAGGCACTGGGTGATGATGAGAGAGGTTGTATCTCTGGACATGCTGGTAGTAATGGGTGAGGTCACCGCATGTGTGGGAGGTGGGACAAAGGAGTTATCAGGGGCATGAAGAGTGGAACTAGGGGCTCCATTGTGAACTAAAACAATGATAACTAACCTGAACAACAGTATACAAGGCATATTGACATTTGAGAGAAACATACAGCGAGGCATGCAGTAATCACAGGTGTTGAATTGGGAAAGCTAGCTAAAACAGTAGGTGAGACAACAGCTAATCAGCTAGCACAACAACAGCAGGTAAAATGGCGTAGACTAGGCAACGGGGCCAACAGATAAAACAAACAAGCAGAATGGAGTACCGTGATTAATGGACAGTCCAGCGTGCATCAGCTATGTAGCCAAGAGATCAGTGTCCAGGGGGCAGCGGTGGATGGGGCAGGGAAGCTGGACTGGCGAGTGTTATCCAGGTAAAAAAAAACTAACAATGACTAAATAGCTTGTAGCTAGTTAGCTGGTTAGCTTCTGGAGGTTCTTGAGTGTGTTCTAAAAATTTAAAATAAAAAATAGCGATTCCGTATCACATTGGGTGAGGCAGGTTTCCGGAAGGTATAAACAAATTAAAAGTCAAAAGAGATAGAAAGTAAATATGGGTCCGGTACGCGTTTGGGACGCGGCGATTCAGGCGGTTAGCAGTCTGTGCTAACAAGCTAACAGTTTGTAGGCCCGGGCTAGACAAGGTAGCAGTTAGCGGACCGGAGCTGGACAAGCTAGCAGTTAGCAGGCCGAATTAGCAAGCAGGGAGATAGTGAGGGCTAGAGAGTTAGCCTTTGGGGGACGTCGCGATGGGGTGAGTCTGTTTATTCCTCTTCATGCGATGACATCGATAGACCGGTCGTGGGCCCGGGTATTGTAGCTCAGGAGTATGCTACGGTGGTAGCACAGGTGCTACGGCCGGGCTAGCTTCAAGCTAAGTGGGTGGAAACGCTAGCCAGGAGTAACCCGGGGTTGCGGTTTAGCTAGATAGCTAGTTGCTGAAAAATCCAGCTGAAAGATGTTCCGTTTGCGGTGGGAATCCGGGGTTGAATCCGGGGATGAAAAATAAATAGGTCCGTTATGCTCTAGTTAGAGTCGCGTTGTACGAACAGGCGAGAGCTTTCCGAACTACAGGTTAGCTGATGACCGGTTAGCTTAAGACCGCTAGCATACCCGCTGGTTAGCTGGCTAGCTTCAGTTGAGGGGTCCCGAAGTAAATATAAATACTTTAGGAATTTAGGAAAAATAGCTACATTGGGTGAGTCGGGTTGCAGGAGAGTATTTGGAAGCTTAGGTTTAGCAAAATGTTTTCAAAGAGATATGTGGAGAAAATATGTAAAAATATGTAAAAAACGAAAAAGAACGATAAATACAGGGACACGACAGGACAGGACGACTTACTGCTACGCCATCTTGGCCATCTACTGCTACTACTACTACTAGTATACCTGAGTAGTAGTAGTAGCAGTAGTTGTAGTAGCAGTAGTAGACCTGAATAATAGTAGTAGCAGTAGTAGTAGCAGTACTAGTAGCAGCAGCAGCAGTAGTAGTAGTAGTAGTAGTAGCAGTAGTAGTAGTAGTAGTAGTAGTAGTAGTAGTAGTAGTAGTAGTAGTAGCAGCAGTAGCAGTAGTAGAAGCGGTAGTAGTAGTAGTGTTGTCGTCGGCCTGGTGGAGTTGTCCTTTGGTTGGTCCTGGTCCTGGGTCTGGTCCTGGGGTTATTCCTGGGGTTGGTCCTGGGGTTGGTCCTGGTCCTGGGTTGGTCCTGGACTTAAGTCTTCCTTGAGGGACGATAGGAGGGTCAGCTCTTCCTCAATCGTCATGGTGATAACTCCCATTTAGAGACTGTAGAACAAGAGAAACGGAGAGAGATGCCACACCGTTCGTCACATGAAACGTGTGTTGATAACATAATAGACAAGCATCCTGCAGTGTTTTAATTTGAGTGCTTAGACAGTGTCTACTTGGGGTCAATGGCAGAGATGAGGAGGGTTAGAGGTAAGAGGCTATTCCTGAGAGAGACAGGGAGGTTTGTTAACAGCTCCAACACAGCATTTCAATGCATTTCATTCATAATGGTCATAATGATGTTTCACGTGTGTGTGTGTGTGTGTGTGTGTGTCTATGTGTGTGTGTGTTAGTATTGCAGGCCTGTATTCCCATGTCATCTGTGTATATTAAGAGCGTATGAAGCAGATTTGAGCGCAGTAACAGCCGCAAAAAAACAACAGCCGCAATAAACAAACAAAAACATCTGCAGTAAACAAACAATAAGTCGATAAGTCCCACATCCCTCTCGTCCCATAACGACATGCAGACAGATTATATCTCCTTTCAGCATGTCTGGCTGATTGTGTAGACTGGAGAGGGCTCTATGAGCAGAGTGCTCCAGTGGAAAGGCCTGTATCGATGTGTTGTCAGCAGGATGGTCAGTAGGATGGTCAGTAGGATGGTCACCAGGATGGTCACCAGGATGGTCAGCAGGATGGTCAGCAGGATGGTCAGTAGGATGGTCAGTAGGATGGTCACCAGGTTGGTCACCAGGATGGTCAGTAGGATGGTCAGCAGGATGGTCAGTAGGATGGTCACCAGGATGGTCAGTAGGATGGTCAGCAGGATGGTCAGTAGGATGGTCAGTAGGATGGTCACCAGGATGGTCAGCAGGATGGTCAGTAGGATGGTCACCAGGATGGTCAGTAGGATGGTCAGCAGGATGGTCAGTAGGATGGTCAGTAGGATGGTCAGTAGAATGGTCAGTAGGGAGGAAGGGCTACATTTGATCAATCAATGATTAAAGTAAAACCGGCCGACCATCTGTGATGCACATCTGCTCCAAGACAAGAAGAGAGAATAGGGTGTCACCCCCCTCTCCCTGCTGTGAAAGCATCCCCTCCCCCATCTTCCCAGCATCCCCCTCATCACCCCCATCATCCTCCCATCACCACCACCCCCCCATCATCCTCCCATCACCTCCATCACCTCCATCATCCTACCATCATCCCCTATTCCTCCACTACCCCATCATCCTCCACTACCCCCTCATCCTCCCATCACCACCATCATCCCCCATCATCCTCCCATCACCCCCATCATCCTCCCATCTCACACATCATCCTCCCATCACCACCATCATCCCCCCATCTCCCACATCATCCCCCCATCACCACCATCATCCCCCCATCCACCCCCATCATCCCCTATCACCCCCATCACCCTCCCATCATCCTCCCATATCATCCCCCACCACCCCATCATTCTCCCATCCCAACCATGACCCCCTTTGTCCCCCCCCACCCCATTATCCTCCCATCCCCCACATCATCCTCCCATCACCCCCATCATGCTCCCATCCACCCCATCATCTTCCCATCCACCCCATCATCCCCTATCACTCCATCACCCTCCCATCATCCTCGCATCCACCCTCATCATCCCCCACCGCCCCATCATCCTGCTATCTCCCACATCATTCTCCCATCACCCCCATCATCCTCCCATCCACCCCATCATCCCCTATCACTCCATCACCCTCCCATCATCCTCCCATCCACCCCCATCATCCCCCAGCACCCCTTCATCCTCCCATCCACCCCCATTATCCTCCCATTCCCCCATCATTCTCCCATCACCACCATCATCCTCTCATCTCCCACATCAACCCCCCATCACCACCATCATTCCCTCATCCACCCCCATCATCCCCTATCACCCCATCACTCTCCCATCATCCTCCCATATCGTCCCCCACCACTCCATCATCCTCCCATCCCACCATCACCCCCTTCGCCCCCCCCATCATCCTCCCGTCCACCCCATCATCCTCCCATCCACACCATTATCCTCCCATCCCCCACATCAGCCTCCTATCACCCCCCATCATCCTCCCATCCACCCCATCATCCTCCCATCCACCCCATCATCCCCTATCACTCCATCACCCTCCCATCATCCTCCCATCCACTCCCATCATCCCCCAGCACCCCTTCATCCTCCCATCCACCCCCATTATCCTCCCATTCCCCCATCATTCTCCCATCACCACCATCATCCTCTCATCTCCCACATCATCCCCCCATCACCACCATCATTCCCTCATCCACCCACATCATCCCCTATCACCCCATCACTCTCCCATCATCCTCCCATATCGTCCCCCACCACTCCATCATCCTCCCATCCCACCATCACCCCCTTCGCCCCCCCCCCCCCCATCATCCTCCCATCCCCCACATCAGCCTCCCATCACCCCCATCATCCTCCCATCCACCCCATCATCCTCCCATCCACCCCCATCATCCCCTATCACCCCATCATCCTCCCATCCCACCATCACACCCCACCAACCATCATCCTCCCATCCACCCCATCATCCTCCCATCCACCCCCATCATCCCCTATCACCCCATCATCCCCAACCACCCCATCATCCTACCATCCCACCATCACCCCCTTCGCCTCCCCCCACCCCATCATCCTCCAATCCACCCCCATCATCCCCTATCTCTCCATCACCCTCCCATCATCCTCCCATCCACCCCCATCATCCCCCACCACCCCATCATCCCCCACCACCCCATCATCCTCCCATCCACCCCATTATCCTCCCATCCACCCCATCATCCTCCCATCCATCCCAATATCCTCTGATACACCCCATCATCCTCCCATCCACCCACATCATCCCCCACCAACCCATCATCCTCCCATCCCACCATCACCCCCTTCATCCCCCCCACCATCCTCCAATCCACCCCCATTATCCTCCCATCCACCCCCATTATCCTCCCATCCACCCATCATCCTCCCATCCACCCCATTATCCTCCCATCCACCCCCATCATCCTCCTGTCACCCCCATCATCCTCCTATCCACCCCCATAATCCTCCCATCCACCCCCATCATCCCCTATCACTCCATCACCCTCCCATCATCTTCCCATCCACCCCCATCATCCCCCACCACCCCATCATCTTCCCATCACCCCCATCATCCTCCCATCCACCCCATCATCCTCCCATCCACCCCCCCATCATCCTCCCATCCACCCCCATCGTCCCCCACCACCCCATCAACCTCCCATCCACCCCCATTATCCTCCCATCCACCCCATCATCCTCCCATCCACCCCATCATCCTGCCATCCACCCCATCATCCCCCACCAACCCATCATCCTCCCATCCCACCATCACCCCCTTCGTCCCCCCCACCATCCTCCCATCCACCGAATCATCCTCTCATCCACCCCCATCATCCCCCACCACCCCATCGTCCTCCCATCCACCCCCATTATCCTCCCATTCCCCATCATCCTTCCACCCCCACATCATCCTCCCATCACCCCATCATCCTCCCATCCATCCCTATCATCCTCCCAACCCCCCATCATCCTCCCATCATCATCCCATTATCCTCCCATCCACCCCATCATCCTCCCATCCACCCCTCATCATCCCCTATCACCAGATCATCCTCCCATCCCACCTTCGCCTCCCCCCACCCCCTCATCCTCCCATCCACCCCCATCATCCCCTATCTCTCCATCACCCTCCCATCCACCCCCATCATCCCCCACCACCCCATCATCCTCCCATCCACCCCATTATCCTCCCATCCACCCCCATCATCCTCCCATCCACCCCCATCATCCCCCACCAACCCATCATCCTCCCATCCCACCATCACCCCCTTTGTCCCCCCCACCATCCTCCAATCCACCCCCATTATCCTCCCATCCACCCCATCATCCTCCCATCCACCCCATTATCCTCCCATCCACCCCCATCATCCTTCCGTCACCCCCATCATCCTCCTATCCACCCCCATCATTCTCCCATCCACCCCCATCATCCCCTATCACTCCATCACCCTCCCATCATCCTCCCATCCACCCCCATCATCCCCCACCACCCCATCATCCTCCAGTCACCCCCATTATCCTCCCATCCACCCCATCATCCTCCCATCCACCCCCATCATCCCCCACCAACCCATCATCCTCCCATCCCGCCATCACCCCCTTCGTCCCCCCCACCATCCTCCCATCCTCCCCCATCATCCCCTATCACTCCATCACCCTCCCATCATCCTCCCATCCACCCCCATCATCCTCCTATCCACCCCATCATCCTCCCATCAACCCCATTATCCTCCCATCCACCCCCATCATCCTCCATCTACCCCATCATCCCGCACCAACCCATCATCCTCCCATCCCACCATCACCCCCTTCGTCCCCCCATCATCCTCCCGTCCACCCCATCATCCTCCCATCCACACCATTATCCTCCCATCCACCCCCATCATGCTCCCGTCACCCCCATCATCCTCCTATCCACCCCCATCATCCTCCCATCCACCCCCATCATCACCTATCACTCCATCACCCTGCCATCAATCTCCCATCCACCCCATCATCCCCCACCACCCCATCATCCTCCAGTCACCCCCATCATCCTCCCATCCACCCCCATCATCCTCCCATCCACCCCCCATCATCCTCCCATCCACCCCCATCATCCCCCACCACCCCATCATCCTCCCATCCACCCCCATCATCCTCCATCATCCCCCACCACCCCATCATCCTCCACCACCCCATTATCCTCCCATCCCAACATCACCCCCTTAGCCCCACCCCCTTCATCCCCCATGCATGGCTTTTATTTTCCCCAGAGTGTGGGGCCCCAACATCCAACAGGCACTTAGAGAGGCCCAGTAACCTATTTTTTTATATATATTAAATGTCTCCAACATCCACGAGGCACTTAGGAAGGGCCTCTGTAATCTCTTTTTGATATTAAATGGTGATGACGTAGCTAAGTGCATGTTTGGAGGCCGATCAATGCCACCCCCCCCCCCACTCAAACATAACCAGATTAATCTGTGTTTTACCTTCACATATCGCCTCAATCTAATAACCACAATAGCAAGCAGGCCTATCGCTTAGATGTATTTAGAGGGAAAAGACGCACAGCAGAGGCTGTCTCAAATGACACCCTGTTTCTGGTCAAAAGTGGTGTAGAGCCCTATGGGTCCTGGTCAAAGTGGTGTAAAGCCCTATGGGTCCTGGTCAAAGTGGTGTAGAGCCCTATGGGCCCTGGTCAAAGTGGTGTAGAGCCCTATGGGTCCTGGTCAAAGTGGTGTAGAGCCCTATGGGCCCTGGTCAAAGTGGTGTAGAGCCCTAGGGGCCCTGGTCAAAGTGGTGTAGAGCCCTAGGGGCCCTGGTCAAAGTGGTGTAGAGCCCTATGGGTCCTGGTCAAAGTGGTGTAGAGCCCTATGGGCCCTGGTCAAAGTGGTGTAGAGCCCTATGGGCCCTGGTCAAAGTGGTGTAGAGCCCTATAGGCCCTGGTCAAAGTGGTGTAGAGCCCTATGGGTCCTGGTCAAAGTGGTGTAGAGCCCTATGGGTCCTGGTCAAAAGTGGTGTAGAGCCCTATGGGTCCTGGTCAAAGTGGTGTAGAGCCCTATGGGTCCTGGTCAAAGTGGTGTAGAGCCCTATGGGTCCTGGTCAAAAGTGGTATAGAGCCCTATGGGTCCTGGTCAAAGTGGTGTAGAGCCCTATGGGCCCTGGTCAAAGTGGTGTAGAGCCCTATGGGCCCTGGTCAAAGTGGTGTAGAGCCCTATGGGTCCTGGTCAAAGTGGTGTAGAGCCCTATGGGTCCTGGTCAAAGTGGTGTAGAGTCCTATGGGCCCTGGTCAAAGTGGTGTAGAGCCCCATGGGCCCTGGTCAAAGTGGTGTAGAGCCCTATGGGTCCTGGTCAAAGTGGTGTAGAGCCTTCTATGTCCTGGTCAAAAGTAGTTCACTATAAAGGGAATAGGGTGCCATTTGAAAAGCGGACAGATCTGCCTCACATGACTGCATACTAACCAGACACTTAAACAAACACTGAATGTATTTCTAGGTCGTGATTTAATATAAGGTGATGGGATGGACGGGATGGGCCCCCCCCCCCCCCCCCCGTGTGTGTGTGTGTGTGTGTGTGTGTAGACAGACAGACAGACAGACAGACAGACAAAATTGGATGTTCTTTGATCTGAGATTAATACTAACTATCTAGACAAAAACCACCGTCCCCCGTTAGTTCATGAGGCAGATATACTTCACATTATTTCATAAAGAATAGTAACTTTACATTAGTTAATGAAGAAAATAAACTTTACATTAGTTCATAATGAATAGTAACTTTACATTAGTCCATGAGGAATATAAACTTTACATTAGTTTATGAAGTATATAAACTTTACATTAGTTTATGAAGAATAGAAGCTTTACATTAGTTCATGAAGAATAGAAACTTTACAGTAGTTCATGAAGAATATAAACTTTACGTTAGTTCATGAAGAATAGAAACTTTACATTAGTTCATGAAGAATATAAACTTTACATTAGTTCATAATGAATAGTAACTTTACATTAGTTCATGAAGAATATAAACTTTATGTTAGTTCATGAAGAATATAAACTTTACATTAGTTCATGAAGAATATAAACTTTACATTAGTTCATGAAGAATCGAAACATTACACCAGTTCATGAAGAATTGAAATATTACACCAGTTCATGAAGAATATAAACTTTACACCAGTTCATGAAGAATATAAACTTTACACCAGTTCATGAAGAATCGAAACATTACACCAGTTCATGAAGAATATAAACTTTACACCAGTTCATGAAGAATATAAACTTTACACCAGTTCATGAAGAATAGAATATCAACTTTAGAATTGTATTTACATTTGGAGAACGCTACTATTAATCTTGGCACAATAATAACAAAGGCTGATTGCGTTCCAATTGGAACCCTATTCCCTATATACAGTTGAAGTCGGATGTTTACATACACCTTAGCCAACTACATTTAAACTCGGTTTTTCACGATTGCTGACATTTAATCCCAGTCAAATTTCCCTGCCTTAGGTCAGTTAGGATCACGAATATATTTTAAGAATGTGAAATGTCAGAATAATAGTAGAGAGAATGATTTATTTCAGCTTTTATTTCTTTCATCGCATTCCCAGTGGGTCAGAAGTTTACATACTGTCACGTTCTGACCTTAGTTCCTTTGTTATGTCTGTGTGTTAGGTTGGTCAGGGCGTGAGTTGGGGTGGGTAGTCTATGTTATTTTGTCTGTGTTGTATTTCTGTGTTTGGCCGGGTATGGTTCTCAATCAGAGGCAGCTGTCGATCGTTGTCCCTGATTGAGAATCATACTTAGGCAGCCTGGTTGTCCCTGATTGAGAATCATACTTAGGCAGCCTGGTTGTCTCTGATTGAGGATCATACTTAGGCAGCCTGGTTGTCTCTGATAGAGGATCATACTTAGGCAGCCTGGTTGTCTCTGACTGAGAAATCATACTTAGGCAGCCTGTTTGTCTCTGATTGAGGATCATACTTAGGCAGCCTGGTTGTCTCTGTTTGAGAATCATAATTAGGCAGCCTGGTTGTCTCTGATTGAGAATCATACTTAGGCAGCCTGGTTGTCTCTGATTGAGTATCATACTTAGGCAGCCTGGTTGTCTCTGATTGAGGATCATACTTAGGCAGCCTGGTTGTCTCTGATTGAGGATCATACTTAGGCAGCCTGGTTGTCTCTGATTGAGGATCATACTTAGGCAGTCTGGTTGTCTCTGATTGAGAATCATACTTAGGCAGCATGGTTGTCTCTGATTGAGAATCATACTTAGGCAGCCTGGTTGTCTCTGATTGAGAATCATACTTAGGCAGCCTGGTTGTCTCTGATTGAGAATCATACTTAGGCAGCCTGGTTGTCTCTGATTGACAATCATACTTAGGCAGCCTGATTGTCTCTGATTGACAATCATACTTAGGCAGCCTGATTGTCTCTGATTGACAATCATACTTAGGCAGCCTGGTTGTCTCTGATTGAGGATCATACTTAGGAAGCCTGGTTGTCTCTGACTGAGAATCATACTTAGGCAGCCTGGTTGTCTCTGATTGAGGATCATACTTAGGCAGCCTGGTTGTCTCTGATTGAGAATCATACTTAGGCAGCCTGGTTGTCTCTGACTGAGGATCATACTTAGGCAGCCTGGTTGTCTCTGATTGAGGATCATACTTAGGCAGCCTGGTTGTCTCTGATTGAGGATCATACTTAGGCAGCCTGGTTGTCTCTGATTGAGGATCATACTTAGGCAGCCTGGTTGTCTCTGTTTGAGGATCATACTTAGGCAGCCTGGTTGTCTCTGTTTGAGGATCATACTTAGGCAGTCTGGTTGTCTCTGACTGAGGATCATACTTAGGCAGCCTGGTTGTCTCTGATTGAGGATCATACTTAGGCAGCCTGGTTGTCTCTGATTGAGGATCATACTTAGGCAGCCTGGTTGTCTCTGATTGAGGATCATACTTAGGCAGCCTGGTTGTCTCTGATTGAGGATCATACTTAGGCAGCCTGGTTGTCTCTGATTGAGGATCATACTTAGGCAGCCTGGTTGTCTCTGATTGAGGATCATACTTAGGCAGCCTGTTTGTCTCTGATTGAGGATCATACTTAGGCAGCCTGTTTGTCTCTGACTGAGGATCATACTTAGGCAGCCTGATTGTCTCTGACTGAGGATCATACTTAGGCAGCCTGGTTGTCTCTGATTGAGAATCATACTTAGGCAGCCTGGTTGTCTCTGACTGAGGATCATACTTAGGCAGCCTGTTTGTCTCTGATTGAGGATCATACTTAGGCAGCCTGGTTGTCTCTGACTGAGGATCATACTTTGGCAGCCTGGTTGTCTCTGATTGAGGATCATACTTAGGCAGCCTGTTTGTCTCTGATTGAGGATCATACTTAGGCAGCCTGTTTGTCTCTGATTGAGGATCATACTTAGGCAGCCTGGTTGTCTCTGATTGAGGATCATACTTAGGCAGCCTGGTTGTCTCTGACTGAGGATCATACTTAGGCAGCCTGGTTGTCTCTGACTGAGGATCATACTTAGGCAGCCTGTTTTCCCCATTTAGGTTGTGGGTGATTATTTTCTGTTTTGTGTGTATTCCTTACAGAACTGTTTCGCTCGTCATTTCAGTGTTCAGTTTATTTTGATTATTAAAATGAACACTTACCACGCTGCACCTTGGTCCTCTTCTCCTTCACCAGACAAAACTGTTACACATACACTCAATTACTATTTGGTAGCATTGCCTTTAAATTGTTTAACTCGGGTCAAATATTTCAGGTAGCCTTCCACAAGCTTCCCACAATAAGTTGGGTGAATTTTGGCCCATTCCTCCTGACAGAGCTGGTGTAATAGAGTCAGGTTTGTAGGCCTCCTTGCTCGCACACGCTTTTTCAATTCTGCCCACATATTTCCTATAAGATTGAGGTCAGGGCTTTGTGATGACCACTCCAATACCTTGACTTTGTTTTCCATAAACCATTTTGCCACAACTTTAGAAGTATGCTTGGGGTCATTGTCCATTTGGAGACCCATTTGTGACCAAGCTTTAACTTCCTGACTGATGTTGTCTTGAGATGTTGCTTCAATATATCCACATCATTGTCATATTTTGTTATGGGCACCAGTCCAATTCTTTGATTTTCCCATGCTGTCAAGTGATGAGCCAGTTTGAAGGTAGGCCTTGAAATACATCCACAGGTACACCTCCAATTACACCTCCAATTGACTCAATCAGAAGCTTCTAAAGGCATGACATAATTTTCTGGAATTTTCCAAGCTGTTTAAAGGCACAGTCAGCTTAGTGTATGTAAACTTGTATGTAAACTTAGTGTATGTAAAATGAGACCTTTGGGACAGAGATAGAGACCTTTGGTGCAGAGATGAAACCTACGATTTAAGCAATAACGCCAGGAGGTGTGGTATATGGCCAATATACCACGGCTAAGAGGTGTTCTTATGCACTACGCAACGCCAATATACCCTTAACCCGTGGTATATCGGTTATGTATCACAAACCTCCAAGGTGACTTATTGCTGTTATAAACTAGTTACCAACGTCATTAGAGCAGTAAATAGACATTTGTTTGTCATACCCATGGTATACGGTCTGATATACCACTGCTTTCAGCCAATCAACATTCAGGGCTCGAACCACCCGGTTTATAAAATGAAGTAACTCTCAGAGGAGAGGGGAGTTTAGGAGTTAGTTTATGATTAACTCAGAGGAGAGGGGAGTTTAGGAGTTAGTTTATGATTAACTCAGAGGAGAGGGGAGTTTAGGAGTTAGTTTATGATTAACTCTCAGGGGAGAGGGGAGAGGGGAGTTTAGGAGTTAGTTTATGATTAACTCTCAGGGGAGAGGGGAGTTTAGGAGTTAGTTTATGATTAACTCTCAGGGGAGAGGGGAGTTTAGGAGTTAGTTTATGATTAACTCAAGGGAGATAGGAGTTTAGGAGTTAGTTTATGAGTAACTCTCAGGGGAGAGGGGAGTTTAGGAGTTAGTTTATAAGTAACTCTCAGAGGAGAGGGGAGTTTAGGAGTTAGTTTATGAGTAACTCTCAGGGGAGAGGGACGTTTAGGAGTTAGTTTATAAGTAACTCTCAGGGGAGAGAGGAGTTTAGGAGTTAGTTTATGATTAACTCTCACGGGAGAGAGGAGTTTAGAGGAGTTAGTTTATAAGTAACTCTCAGGGGAGAGAAGATTATTCAGGGGAGAGTTAGTGGATTATTCCTACTGATTGGAGCAGATATGATGGGATATATCTAGACCGTATCTGGGTCTCTTATACCTCTGGTGTTATAGTCTAATGGTATTCTACCTGAACCCTACAGGGTTTCAGCAGTGTCAGTGGTCATCTTAGGACCAGACAGGTATGATACAGCTTGGGAGGGAAATGTTTCATGTTAATTGTACGCATGGTGGTGGTGGCCATTGAGCAAAATGGATTCTTCCTACGAACAAAAACATAGAAAACGCAACATGCAACAATTTCAAACGCTTTTACAAAAAGTTACAGTTCATTTAAGGAAATCAATGAATTTAAATAAATTCAATTAGACCCTAATCACATGACTTGGCAGGTGTGCAGCCATATAAAAAAAATAATATATAAATAAAATATAAAATATATATATATTAAATACACCTGCAAAGTCATGTGAAATTCACATATATTTCACCTTTATTTAACCAGGTAGGCCAGTTGAGAACACCTTTATTTAACCAGGTAGGCTAGTTGAGAACACCTTTATTTAACCAGGTAGGCCAGTTGAGAACACCTTTATTTAACCAGGTAGGCCAGTTGAGAACACCTTTATTTAACCAGGTAGGCCAGTTGAGAACAAGTTCTCATTTACAACTGGCCAAGATAAAGCAAAGCAGTGTGACACAAACAACAACACAGAGTTACACACAAATAACAACACATAGTTACACACAAACAACAACACAGAGTTACACACAAATAACAACACAGAGTTACACACAAACAACAACACAGAGTTACACACAAATAACAACACAGAGTTACACACAAATAACAACACAGAGTTACACACAAATAACAACACATAGTTACACACAAACAACAACACAGAGTTACACACAAATAACAACACAGAGTTACACACAAACAACAACACAGAGTTACACACAAATAACAACACAGAGTTACACACAAACAACAACACAGAGTTACACACAAACAACAACACAGAGTTACACACAAATAACAACACAGAGTTACACACAAATAACAACACAGAGTTACACACAAATAACAACACAGAGTTACACACAAACAACAACACAGAGTTACACACAAACAACAACACAGAGTTACACACAAATAACAACACAGAGTTACACACAAACAACAACACATAGTTACACACAAATAACAACACAGAGTTACACACAAACAACAACACAGAGTTACACACAAACAACAACACAGAGTTACACACAAATAACAACACAGAGTTACACACAAACAACAACACAGAGTTACACACACATAACAACACAGAGTTACACACAAATAACAACACAGAGTTACACACAAATAACAACACAGAGTTACACACAAATAACAACACAGAGTTACACACAAACAACAACACATAGTTACACACAAATAACAACACAGAGTTACACACAAACAACAACACATAGTTACACACAAATAACAACACAGAGTTACACACAAACAACAACACATAGTTACACACAAATAACAACACAGAGTTACACACAAACAACAACACATAGTTACACACAAATAACAACACAGAGTTACACACAAACAACAACACATAGTTACACACAAATAACAACACAGAGTTACACACAAACAACAACACAGAGTTACACACAAACAACAACACAGAGTTACACACAAACAACAACACAGTTACACACAAACAACAACACAGAGTTACACACAAACAACAACACAGAGTTACACACAAACAACAACACAGAGTTACACACAAACAAACGTACAGTCAATAACACAAAAGAAACATGGAAAAATCTATGTACAATGGGAACATACATGTACAGCCATAGCTGGGCCTGGAAAGGCATAGGCCAACCCACTTGGGAGCAAGGTCCAGCCATTCAGCATTCGTTTTTTTTTTCCCCCACAAAAGGGTTTTATTACAGACAGATAGTTTCTCTAGCTGTCCGGGGGGGCCTTTTATTATCCCCAGCACAAGGTGCACCTGTGCAATGATCATGCTGTCTAATCAGCTTCTTGATATGCCACACTTGACAAAGGAGACATACTCGCTAACAGGGATGTTAATAACACATTTGTACACGTCATTTGAGAGAAATAAGCTTTGTATGCGTATGGAACATTTCTGTTATCTTTTATTTCAGCTCATCAAACATGGGACCAACATTTGGTGTATTTATATTTTTGTTCAGTGTTTTATATAGGAATCTATTTAGGCTTTACAACTAGCTTAGTAAGAAGAGTTGAACTCCTCCCACCATCTGGAAACTATGTAACATATGGTAAAGATGTTAGCACGTTAGCTAAACTATGTAACATATGGTAATGATGTTAGCATGTTAGCTAAACTATATAACATATGGTAATGATGTTAGCAACGTTAGCTAAACTATGTAACACATGGTAATGATGTTAGCATGTTAGCTAAACTATATAACATATGGTAATGATGTTAGCAACGTTAGCTAAACTATGTAACACATGGTAATGATGTCAGCATGTTAGCTAAACTATATAACATATGGTAATGATGTTAGCATGTTAGCTAAACTATATAACATATGGTAAAGATGTTAGCATGTTAGCTAAACTATATAGCATATGAAAATGATGTTAACATGTTAGCTAAACTATATAACATATGGTAATGATGTTAGCATGTTAGTTAAACTATATAACATGTAGTAATGATGTAGGCATGTTAGCTAAACTATGTAACACATGGTAATGCTGTTAGCATGTTAGCTAAACTATATAACATATGGTAATGATGTTAGCATGTTAGCTAAACTATATAACATATGGTAAAGATGTTAGCATGTTAGCTAAACTATATAACATATGGTAATGATGTTAGCATGTTAGCTAAACTATATAACATATGGTAATTTTGATTTTTTTATTTTACCTTTATTTAACCAGGTAGGCAAGTTGAGAACAAGTTCTCATTTACAATTGCGACCTGGCCAAGATAAAGCAAAGCAGTTCGACAGATAAAACGACACAGAGTTACACATGGAGTAAAAACAAACATACAGTCAATAATGCAGTATAAACAAGTCTATATACAATGTGAGCAAATGAGGTGAGAAGGGAGGTAAAGGCAAAAAAGGCCATGATGGCAAAGTAAATACAATATAGCAAGTAAAATACTCGAATGGTAGTTTTGCAATGGAAGAATGTGCAAAGTAGAAATAAAAAAATAATGGGGTGCAAAGGAGCAAAATAAATAAATAAATTAAAATTAAATACAGTTGGGAAAGAGGTAGTTGTTTGGGCTAAATTATAGGTGGGCTATGTACAGGTGCAGTAATCTGTGAGCTGCTCTGACAGTTGGTGCTTAAAGCTAGTGAGGGAGATAAGTGTTTCCAGTTTCAGAGATTTTTGTAGTTCGTTCCAGTCATTGGCAGCAGAGAACTGGAAGGAGAGGCGGCCAAAGAAAGAATTGGTTTTGGGGGTGACTAGAGAGATATACCTGCTGGAGCGTGTGCTACAGGTGGGAGATGCTATGGTGACCAGCGAGCTGAGATAAGGGGGGACTTTACCTAGCAGGGTCTTGTAGATGACATGGAGCCAGTGGGTTTGGCGACGAGTATGAAGCGAGGGCCAGCCAACGAGAGCGTACAGGTCGCAATGGGTGGGTAGTATATGGGGCTTTGGTGATAAAACGGATTGCACTGTGATAGACTGCATCCAATTTGTTGAGTAGGGTATTGGAGGCTATTTTGTAAATGACATCGCCAAAGTCGAGGATTGGTAGGATGGTCAGTTTTACAAGGGTATGTTTGGCAGCATGAGTGAAGGATGCTTTGTTGCGAAATAGGAAGCCAATTCTAGATTTAACTTTGGATTGGAGATGTTTGATATGGGTCTGGAAGTAGAGTTTACAGTCTAACCAGACACCTAAGTATTTGTAGTTGTCCACGTATTCTAAGTCAGAGCCGTCCAGAGTAGTGATGTTGGACAGGCGGGTAGGTGCAGGTAGCGATCGGTTGAAGAGCATGCATTTAGTTTTACTTGTATTTAAGAGCAATTGGAGGCCACGGAAGGAGAGTTGTATGGCATTGAAGCTTGCCTGGAGGGTTGTTAAGACAGTGTCCAAAGAAGGGCCGGAAGTATACAGAATGGTGTCGTCTGCGTAGAGGTGGATCAGGGACTCACCAGCAGCAAGAGCGACCTCATTGATGTATACAGAGAAGAGAGTCGGTCCAAGAATTGAACCCTGTGGCACCCCCATAGAGACTGCCAGAGGTCCGGACAGCAGACCCTCCGATTTGACACACTGAACTCTATCAGAGAAGTAGTTGGTGAACCAGGCGAGGCAATCATCTGAGAAACCAAGGCTGTCGAGTCTGCCGATGAGGATATGGTGATTGACAGAGTCGAAAGCCTTGGCCAGATCAATGAATACGGCTGCACAGTAATGTTTCTTATCGATGGCGGTTAAGATATCGTTTAGGACCTTGAGCGTGGCTGAGGTGCACCCATGACCAGCTCTGAAACCAGATTGCATAGCAGAGAAGGTATGGTGAGATTCGAAATGGTCAGTAATCTGTTTGTTGACTTGGCTTTCGAAGACCTTAGAAAGGCACGGTAGGATAGATATAGGTCTGTAGCAGTTTGGGTCAAGAGTGTCCCCCCCTTTGAAGAGGGGCATGACCGCAGCTGCTTTCCAATCTTTGGGAATCTCAGACGACACGAAAGAGAGGTTGAACAGGCTAGTAATAGGGGTGGCAACAATTTCGGCAGATAATTTTTGAAAGAAAGGGTCCAGATTGTCTAGCCCGGCTGATTTGTAGGGGTCCAGATTTTGCAGCTCTTTCAGAACATCAGCTGAATGGATTTGGGAGAAGGAGAAATGGGGAAGGCTTGGGCGAGTTGCTGTTGGGGGTGCAGTGCTGTTGTCCGGGGTAGGAGTAGCCAGGTGGAAAGCATGGCCAGCCGTAGAAAAATGCTTATTGAAATTCTCAATTATGGTGGATTTATCAGTGGTGACAGTGTTTCCTATCTTCAGTGCAGTGGGCAGCTGGGAGGAGGTGTTCTTATTCTCCATGGACTTTACAGTGTCCCAGAACTTTTTTGAGTTAGTGTTGCAGGAAGCAAATTTCTGCTTGAAAAAGCTAGCCTTGGCTTTTCTAACTGCCTGTGTATAATGATTTCTAGCTTCCCTGAACAGCTGCATATCACGGGGGCTGTTCGATGCTAATGCAGAACGCCATAGGATGTTTTTGTGTTGGTTAAGGGCAGTCAGGTCTGGGGAGAACCAAGGGCTATATCTGTTCCTGGTTCTAAATTTCTTGAATGGGGCATGTTTATTTAAGATGGTTAGGAAGGCATTTTAAAAAAAATATCCAGGCATCCTCTACTGACGGGATGAGATCAATATCCTTCCAGGATACCCCGGCCAGGTCGATTAGAAAGGCCTGCTCGCAGAAGTGTTTCAGGGAGCGTTTTACAGTGATGAGTGGAGGTCGTTTGACCGCTGACCCATTACGGATGCAGGCAATGAGGCAGTGATCGCTGAGATCTTGGTTGAAGACAGCAGAGGTGTATTTAGAGGGGAAGTTGGTTAGGATGATATCTATGAGGGTGCCCGTGTTTAAGGTTTTGGGGAGGTACCTGGTAGGTTCATTGATTATTTGTGTGAGATTGAGGGCATCAAGTTTAGATTGTAGGATGGCTGGGGTGTTAAGCATGTTCCAGTTTAGGTCGCCTAGCAGCACGAACTCTGAAGATAGATGGGGGGCAATCAGTTCACATATGGTGTCCAGAGCACAGCTGGGGGCAGAGGGTGGTCTATAGCAGGCGGCAACGGTGAGAGACTTGTTTTTAGAGAGGTGGATTTTTAAAAGTAGAAGTTCAAAATGTTTGGGTACAGACCTGGATAGTAGGACAGAACTCTGCAGGCTATCTTTGCAGTAGATTGCAACACCGCCCCCTTTGGCAGTTCTATCTTGTCTGAAAATGTTGTAGTTTGGAATTAAAATGTCTGAGTTTTTGGTGGTCTTCCTAAGCCAGGATTCAGACACAGCTAGAACATCCGGGTTGGCAGAGTGTGCTAAAGCAGTGAATAGAACAAACTTAGGGAGGAGGCTTCTAATGTTAACATGCATGAAACCAAGGCTATTACGGTTACAGAAGTCGTCAAAAGAGAGCGCCTGGGGAATAGGAGTGGAGCTAGGCACTGCAGGGCCTGGATTCACCTCTACATCGCCAGAGGAACATAGGAGGAGTAGAATAAGGGTACGGCTAAAAGCTATGAGAATTGGTCGTCTAGAACGTCTGGAACATAGAGTAAAAGGAGGTTTCTGGGGGCGATAAAATAGCATCAAGGTATAATGTACAGACAAATGTATGGTCGGATGTGAATACAGTGGAGGTAAACCTAGGTATTGAGTGATGAAGAGAGAGATATTGTCTCTAGAAACATCGTTGAAACCAGGAGATGTCATTGCATGTGTGGGTGGTTGGATAAGGTATAGTGAGCAGGACTAGAGGCTCTACAGTGAAATAAGCCAATAAACACTAACCAGAACAGAAATGGACAAGACATATTGACATTAAGGATAGGCATGCTTAGTCGAGTGATCAAAAGGGTCCGGTGAGTGGAGAGGTTGGTTGGTGATTTAGACAGCTAGCCAGGGCATCGGTAGCAAGCTAGCATAGGATGGAGGTCTGTTGTTAGCCACCCCTTATGTTCCGTCAGTAGATTAGTGGGGTTCCGTGTGGTAGAGGGGATTAATCCAAACAACAACAAAAATAAAAACAATAGATATAGTTATAGAGGCCCAAGAAGAAAACATAATAATAATAATAAAAAAATAATAAAAAAATAAGTTTGTCCGATTGTCTATTCAGATAGCAGCCGGTAAGACAGCTAACGGTTAGCAGGCCGCAGATGGGCGTTCAGGTAACGTCGCGACGGAGGAGCCAGCCGAATAACTCCTTCGGGTAGATAACGTCGGCAGTCCAGTTGTGAAGGCCCGGTGGGGCTCCGCGAAGGCAGTAAAACGGGTCCGGATAGGTGACTGCAGCCCAGGTGTGATTGATGGAACTCAGGAGTGATTGACGGAGCTTGCTAACTCCGGAATAATTGATGTTTGCTCCGGAATCGACGAAGGCCGATAGTCACACGGATAGCAGCTAGCTAGCTGTGAGATCCGGGTATGAATGTCCAGAGAGCAGTCGAAATCCAGGGACATGGAGAGAAAAATTGGTCCGGTATGTTCCGTTCCGAGCCGCGCTGCGCCGTACAGAACTGGCGATAGATTTTCGAGCTAAAGGATAGCTGATGACCACAAACCGTGGTTAGCTGAATATTAATGATTTGCCAGTAAAGGAGCTAACTAGCTTCTGAACTAGCTTCTGGATTAGCTTCTGGCTAGTTTCAGGCTAGCTTCTTGGAGTTTCTGGCTAGCTTCTTGGAGTTTCTGGCTAGCTTCTTGGAGTTTCTGGCTAGCTTCTTGGAGTTTCTGGCTAGCTTCTTGGAGTTTCAGGCTAGCTTCTTGGAGTTTCTGGCTAGCTTCTTGGAGGATTACAGATCTGAGGTAAATAATACTTTTTTATAAATATACATTGGTGAGGCGGGTTGCAGGAGAGTGTTTTGAAGATGAGTTGATGGAAAATAAAAATAAAATGTATGTGAAAAAGTTGTAAATATATATATATACAGGACACGACAAGACGAGGACAAAAGACGTCTGAACTGCTATGCCACCTTGGAGACACAAAGGTGGCACTACAAAGTATTAACTTAAGGGGGCTGAATAATTTTGCACGCCCAATTTTTCAGTTTTGATTTGTTAAAAAGTTTGAAATATCCAATAAATGTCGTTCCACTTCATGATTGTGTCCCACTTGTTCTTGATTCTTCACAAAAAATACAGTTTTATATCTTTATGTTTGAAGCCTGAAATGTGGCAAAAGGTCGCAAAGTTCAAGGGGGCCGAATACTTTCGCAAGGCACTGTATGTGTTTACATGGTAGTTACAGTACATAGGCAGGTGCACTTTAAAAGAGTGATACAAGGAGTTGACCATGTAGAGATGAGAATGACGGAGGGAGGACAGGATAGAGGAATGAGAGGGTGGGAGATGTGTGCTCTCTGCCTGCTGGGCTGTTGGCTGGAGGGGAGAGAAGGAGGGGAGGAGAGACGGAGGAAGACAAGGAGGGGGAGAGAGAGGGAGGAGGAGAAGGAGAGAGAGGGAGGAGGAGAGAGAGGGAGGAGGAGAGAAGGGGAGAGAAGGAGGGGGAGAGAGGGAGGAGGAGGATAGAGGGGGAGGGAGGAGGAGAGAGGGAGGAGGAGAAAGGGAGAGAAGGAGTGGAAGAGAGAGGGAGGAGTAGAAGGGGAGAGAAGGAGGGGAGGAGAGAGGGTGGACAAGGAGGGGAAGAGAGAGGGAGGAGGAGAAGGGGAGAAAGGGAGGAGGAGAGAGAGGGAGGAGGAGAAGAAGGGGATCAGTGGGGAATAACATTTGAAAGATGTTTGATGGGTCTGATCGCTCTAAAAATGGAATTCACGTCATAAAAACAGAACACTGCAGCACTTTTCCACATATTAGCTAAGGATGACCCCATAAAATATTTTTCCTCTCCTCCCTTTGTCAGACAGAAACATAGAAAGAGAGAGAGAGAGAGAGAGAGATGACAGAGGAAGAGAGAGAAGGAGAGAGAAATAGAACGATGATGAGAGAGGGCAGGAGGGGGAGAGAGAGAAAGAGCGAAAGAGAGAAATTACAGTTCTTTTTTTTAAACACTGGATTGTGCAGAATTTCACGCTTCATTAGGTTTCCATATTTGGATATCTCTCTTTGTGGGATGCTCTAAGTGTGCGTTATTTAGTGCACTCATTTTTACCAGTACCCATAGGGAATAGGGTCCAATTTGGGACACAGGGCTAGTCTGGCGGCAGCACAGACAGACACAGCTAGAGACTTCTGATTGGTTTTCATTACTATGTTGGTCAAGTCTCACTGCTCTCACCGCCCTCCCTCTTCGCTCTATTCACCCTCTCTTCCCTCTCGCTTCTCTCTCTCTTCCCTCTATTCACCCTCTCTTCTCTCTCTTCTCTCTATTCACCCTCTCTTCCCTCTCGCTTCTCTCTCTCTTCCCTCTATTCACCCTCTCTTCTCTCTCTTCTCTCTATTCACCCTCTCTTCCCTCTCGCTTCTCTCTCTCTTCCCTCTATTCACCCTCTCTTCCCTCTCGCTTCTCTCTCTCTTCCCTCTATTCACCCTCTCTTCTCTCTCTTCTCTCTATTCACCCTCTCTTCCCTCTCGCTTCTCTCTCTCTTCCCTCTATTCACCCTCTCTTCTCTCTCTTCTCTCTATTCACCCTCTCTTCCCTCTCTCTTCCCTCTCTCTTCCCTCTCTCTTCCCTCTCTGTTCCCTGTCTCTTCCCTCTCTCTTCCCTCTATTCACCCTCTCTTCCCTCTCTTCCCTCTCTCTTCCCTCTCTGTTCCCTCTCTCTTCCCTCTCTCTTCCCTCTCTGTTCCCTGTCTCTTCCCTCTCTCTTCCCTCCCTCTTCCCTCTATTCACCCTCTCTTCCCTCTCTCTTCCCTCTCTGTTCCCTCTCTCTTCCCTCTATTCACCCTCTCTTCCCTCTCTCTTCCCTCTCTCTTCCCTCTCTCTTCCCTCTCTCTTCCCTCCCTCTTCCCTCTACTCACCTTTCCCTTCCCTCTCTCCCTCTACTCACCTTCTCTTCCCTATATCTCTCTACTCACCTTTCCCTTCCCTCTCTCCCTCTACTCACCTTCTCTTCCCTCTCTCCCTCTACTTACCTTCTCTTCCCTCTCTCCCTCTACTTACCTTCTCTTCCTTCTCTCCCTCTACTTACCTTCTCTTCCCTCTCTCCCTCTACTCACCTTCTCTTCCCTCTCTCCCTCTACTCACCTTCTCTTCCGTCTCTCCCTCTACTTACCTTCTCTTCCCTCTCTCCCTCTACTTACCTTCTCTTCCGTCTCTCCCTCTACTTACCTTCTCTTCCCTCTCTCCCTCTACTCATCTTCTCTTCAATCTCGGCTCGAAAAAAATCCATATTGGTCGTTCTCTGTTATCATCATAGTTTTGGCATCATACTGTGCAACACATTAGGCAAAGATGGAGACACAGATAGACAGGTTCTATACCACTACTTCTTCCTGGTTCCTTCTTCATCACATCACTGCCAACAACCCGCTCATTATTCACTACAGGAGGTAGAGTCATCATCACTATTCACTACAGGAGGTAGAGCCATCATCACTACTCACTACAGGAGGTAGGGTCCTCATCACTATTCACTACAGGAGGTGGAGTCATCATTACTATTCACTACAGGAGGTAGAGTCAACATCACTATTCACTACAGGAGGTAGAGTCATCATCACTATTCACTACAGGAGGTAGAGTCATCATCACTATTCACTACAGGAGGTAGAGTCATCATTCCTATTCACTACAGGAGGTGGAGTCATCATCACTATTCACTACAGGAGGTAGAGTCATCATCACTATTCACTACAGGAGGTAGAGTCATCATTACTATTCACTACAGGAGGTAGAGTCAACATCACTATTCACTACAGGAGGTAGAGTCATCATCACTATTCACTACAGGAGGTATAGTCATTATTACTATTCACTACAGGAGGTAGAGTCATCACTATTCACTACAGGAGGTAGAGTCATCATCACTATTCACTACAGGAGGTAGAGTCATCATCACTATTCACTACAGGAGGTAGAGTCATCATTACCATTCACTACAGGATGTAGAGTCATCATCACTATTCACTGCAGGAAGTAGAGTCATCACTATTCACTGCAGGACGTAGAGTCATCACTATTCACTACAGGAGGTAGAGTCATCATCACTTTTCACTACAGGATGTAGAGTCATCATTACTATTCACGACAGGAGGTAGAGTCATCATTACTATTCACTACAGGAGGTAGAGCCATCATCACTATTCACTACAGGAGGTGGAGTCATCATCACTATTCACTACAGGAGGTAGAGTCAACATCACTATTCAATACAGGAGGTAGAGTCATCATCACTATTCACTACTATATAGGGGCACATAGGACTCTGTTTAAGATATGTTTCCTATATAGGGAACAGGGTAGCATCGGGGAACACGGTTATGGAGAGACACGTATATGGTATTTCTAGGTGTCTGTGGTGCAGCCTACGTCACCAGACATGATTTGTGTCCTAGTTAATTCTGTCTAAACGTGGCAGAAAGTGCAAGTGTGCTGAAGAGGCAAGTCTGACTGGGCATCTTGACATGCTGTTACTCACAAAGGCAGAGACGTATGTGGTCACACATCTGTGCCCCACACACACACACACAAAACAGTAAATACCCTTGAAATGAGAAACAAGCCACTTGCTGCCTCGCCTTGCGCTGCCTCGGCTGGAACAACATGTGTTCTCAGTTAGAGCTGGGCTCTGCGGTGAGAACAGGGAGAGAAGGGGGAATTCAGTGGCACGAAAATTTACTTCACACCACTCTGAGGGAGAGAGAAATAATATGTACGTTAGAGTCATAGGATGTGAAGGAAAACATGCTAGTCTTCCTTCAGTAACTCACTGCAATGGCTGCCGGTAACAGATTTAGGGTTTGTATGTTTCCCTTCCACCTCAGTTTGTGAATGTAGGTTTCACAAACCAAAGATCTTAGATGAAACAAGATGGTTCCTGCCACCTCTGTTTGAAAAGTAGTTTGTTTAACAGACCAAAGATCTTAGATGAAACAAGACGGTTCCTGCCACCTCTGTTTGAAAAGTAGTTTGTTTAATTAACAGGCCAAAGATCTTAGATGAAACAAGATGGTTCCTGCCACCTCTGTTTGAAAAGTAGTTTGTTTAATTAACAGGCCAAAGATCTTAGATGAAACAAGATGGTTCCTGCCACCTCTGTTTGAAAAGTAGTTTGTTTAATTAACAGACCAAAGATCTTAGATGAAACAAGACGGTTCCTGCCACCTCTGTTTGAAAAGTAGTTTGTTTAATTAACAGACCAAAGATCTTAGATGAAACAAGACGGTTCCTGCCACCTCTGTTTGAAAAGTAGTTTGTTTAACAGACCAAAGACCTTAGATGAAACAAGACGGTTCCTGCCCCCTCTGTTTGAAAAGTAGTTTGTTTAACAGACCAAAGATCTTAGATGAAACAAGACGGTTCCTGCCACCTCTGTTTGAAAAGTAGTTTGTTTAATTAACAGACCAAAGATCTTAGATGAAACAAGATGGTTCCTGCCACCTCTGTTTGAAAAGTAGTTTGTTTAACAGACCAAAGATCTTAGATGAAACAAGATGGTTCCTGCCACCTCTGTTTGAAAAGTTGTTTGTTTAACAGACCAAAGATCTTAGATGAAACAAGACGGTTCCTGCCACCTCTGTTTGAAAAGTAGTTTGTTTAATTAACAGACCAAAGATCTTAGATGAAACAAGACGGTTCCTGCCACCTCTGTTTGAAAGTAGTTTGTTTAACAGACCAAAGATCTTAGATGAAACAAGATGGCTCCTGCCACCTCTGTTTGAAAAGTAGTTTGTTTAACAGACCAAAGATCTTAGATGAAACAAGACGGTTCCTGACACCTCTGTTTGAAAAGTAGTTTGTTTAACAGACCAAAGATCTTAGATGAAACAAGACGGTTTCTGACACCTCTGTTTGAAAAGTAGTTTGTTTAATTAACAGACCAAAGATCTTAGATGAAACAAGATGGTTCCTGCCACCTCTGTTTGAAAGTAGTTTGTTTAACAGACCAAAGACGACAAAGCAAAGCAGTAGGCGGCTGCTCTGCTCCTTCTCTCTATTTGCTCGTCCAGCTGTAGTGTCCTCCATCTTGTTTTGTGACTGTAGAGGACAGAGGAACACTACTCAGTGTGTATGTTCCAAATGTCACCCTATTCCCTATATAGTGCACTACTTTAGACCAGAGCCCTATTCCCTATATAGTGCACTACTTTAGACCAGAGCCCTATTCCCTATATAGTGCACTACTTTAGACCAGGGACCTATTGCCGATATAGTGCACTACTTTAGACCAGAGCCCTATTCCCTATATAGTACACTACAATAGACCAGCGCCCTATTCCCTATATAGTGAAATAGTTTAGACCTGAGCCCTGTGGGGGCTAATAGTGTGCCATTTGAGACTTAGCCTATCACTGTGGAGAACAGAGAGGGAATAGAGTCAGACCAATAGTCAGCCCTCCCTCCCTCCCTCCCTCCCTCCCTCCCTCCCTCCCTCCCTCCCTCCCTCCCTCCCTCCCTCCCTCCCTCCCTCCCTCCCTCCCTCCCTCCCTCCCTCCCTCCCTCCCTCCCTCCCTCCCTCCCTCCCTCCCTCCCTCCCTCCAAACCGGCTTTCCACTCATAGCTTCCCCCAGGTGTGAACACACACCAATCAACACACACCTCCTACTTACTCTGCAGACACAAACACACACACACACACACACACACACACACACACACACACACACACACACACACACACACACACTCACTGAGTAGACACAAACACACACACACGCACACACACACCAGCTCAGAGATGTTATCAGTGTGTCCCTGAGGCGAGGGCAGTGTGTCTACTGATCACAAACATCCCAGTTGGCCATGTGCCTGAAATGACTACTCCTTAAAACATAACCCGAGCAGGGCTAAGGGGCATACCTTCTCCCCCCTGATCCCTTTCTCCTCTCCTCCCCCCTGGTTCCTCTTTGCCTCTTCTCTCATTCCTGGCTTGATCCCCTTTCTCCTATACTCGCCCCTTCACTCCCCTCCTCTCCCTGTCCTCTCCTCTCGGACTGGTCCTGACTCCTCTCCCTGTCCTCTCCTCTCTGACTGGGCCATGACCCCTCTCCCTGTCCTCTCCTCTCTGACTGGTCCTGACCCCTCTCCTTATCCTCTCCTCTCTGACTTGTCCTGACCCCTCTCCCTGTCCTCTCCTCTCTGACTGGTCCTGACCCCTCTCCCTGTCCTCTCCTCTCTGACTGGTCCTGACCCCTCTCCCTGTCCTCTCCTCTCTGATTGGTCCTGACCCCTCTCCCTGTCCTCTCCTCTCTGATTGGTCCTGACCCCTCTCCCTGTCCTCTCCTCTCTGACTGGTCCTGACCCCTCTCCTTATCCTCTCCTCTCTGACTTGTCCTGACCCCTCTCCCTGTCCTCTCCTCTCTGACTGGTCCTGACCCCTCTCCCTGTCCTCTCCTCTCTGACTGGTCCTGACCCCTCTCCCTGTCCTCTCCTCTCTGACTGGTCCTGACCCCTCTCCCTGTCCTCTCCTCTCTGATTGGTCCTGACCCCTCTCCCTGTCCTCTCCTCTCTGACTGGTCCTGACCCCTCTCCCTGTCCTCTCCTCTCTGACGGGTCCTGACCCCTCTCCCTGTCCTCTCCTCTCTGATTGGTCCTGACCCCTCTCCCTGTCCTCTCCTCTCTGACTGGTCCTGACCCCTCTCCCTGTCCTCTCCTCTCTGATTGGTCCTGACCCCTCTCCCTGTCCTCTCCTCTCTGATTGGTCCTGACCCCTCTCCCTGTCCTCTCCTCTCTGATTGGTCCTGACCCCTCTCCCTGTCCTCTCCTCTCTGACTGGTCCTGACCCCTCTCCCTGTCCTCTCCTCTCTGTCTGGTCCTGACCCCTCTCCCTGTCCTCTCCTCTCTGATTGGTCCTGACCCCTCTCCCTGCCCTCTCCTCTCTGACTGGTCCTGACCCCTCTCCCTGTCCTCTCCTCTCTGATTGGTCCTGACCCCTCTCCCTGTCCTCTCCTCTCTGATTGGTCCTGACCCCTCTCCCTGTCCTCTCCTCTCTGATTGGTCCTGACCCCTTTCCCTGTCCTCTCCTCTCTGACTGGTCCTGACCCCTCTCCCTGTCCTCTCCTCTCTGACTGGTCCTGACCCCTCTCCCTGTCCTCTCCTCTCTGATTGGTCCTGACCCCTCTCCCTGTCCTCTCCTCTCGGACTGGTCCTGACCCCTCTCCCTGTCCTCTCCTCTCTGACTGGTCCTGACCCCTCTCCCTGTCCTCTCCTCTCTGACTGGTCCTGACCCCTCTCCCTGTCCTCTCCTCTCTGACTGGTCCTGACCCCTCTCCCTGTCCTCTCCTCTCTGACTGGTCCTGACCCCTCTCCCTGTCCTCTCCTCTCTGATTGGTCCTGACCCCTCTCTCACCCTCTCTCTGTATTTTCTTTCTAGTGGCAGATGAAAGCAGCACGTCTCTAGAAAGGCCACAAGTCAGTGAGTATTGCAGCTACCAGAATGTAGAAGTCCTGCTAACATACACCCCATATACTACCCACCATTGCGACCTGTACGCTCTCGTTGGCTAGCCCTCGCTTCATACTCGTCGCCAAACCCACTGGCTCCATGTCATCTACAAGACCCTGCTAGGTAAAGTCCCCCCTTATCTCAGCTCGCTGGTCACCATAGCATCTCCCACCTGTAGCACACGCTCCAGCAGGTATATCTCTCTAGTCACCCCCAAAACCAATTCTTTCTTTGGCCGCCTCTCCTTCCAGTTCTCTGCTGCCAATGACTGGAACGAACTACAAAAATCTCTGAAACTGGAAACACTTATCTCCCTCACTAGCTTTAAGCACCAACTGTCAGAGCAGCTCACAGATTACTGCACCTGTACATAGCCCACCTATAATTTAGCCCAAACAACTACCTCTTTCCCAACTGTATTTAATTTTTATTTATTTATTTATTTTGCTCCTTTGCACCCCATTATTTTTTTATTTCTACTTTGCACATTCTTCCATTGCAAAACTACCATTCCAGTATTTTACTTGCTATATTGTATTTACTTTGCCATCATGGCCTTTTTTGCCTTTACCTCCCTTCTCACCTCATTTGCTCACATTGTATATAGACTTGTTTATACTGCATTATTGACTGTATGTTTGTTTTTACTCCATGTGTAACTCTGTGTCGTTTTATCTGTCGAACTGCTTTGCTTTATCTTGGCCAGGTCGCAATTGTAAATGAGAACTTGTTCTCAACTTGCCTACCTGGTTAAATAAAGGTAAATAAATAAATACACACACAGCTGGGGCCAGTCTGTAGAATGTAGAAGACCTGCTAACATACACACACAGCTGGGGACAGTCTGTAGAATGTAGAAGACCTGCTAACATACACACACAGCTGGGGACAGTCTGTAGAATGTAGAAGACCTGCTAACATACACACACAGCTGGGGCCAGTCTGTAGAATGTAGAAGACCTGCTAACATACACACACAGCTGGGGCCAGTCTGTAGAATGTAGAAGACCTGCTAACATACACACACAGCTACCCCTAGAAGAAGCTGTTCAGCAGTCTGATGGCTTGGGGGGTAGAAGCTGTTCAGCAGTCTGATGGCTTGGGGGTAGAAGCTGTTCAGCAGACTGATGGCTTGGGGGTAGAAGCTGTTCAGCAGTCTGATGGTTTGGAGGTGGGGGATTGGGGATGGGGGTGGGGGATTGGGGCAGGGGATTGGGGATTGGGGCAGGGGATTGGGGATTGGGGTGGGGGATTTGGGCAGGGGATTGGGGCGGGGATTAGGGATTGGATTGGGGTGCGGGATTGGGGCGAGCGATTGGGGCGGGGGATTGGGGTGGGGGATTGGGTATTGGGGCGAGGGGATTGGGGCGGGGGATTGGGGCGAGGGGATTGGGGCGGGGGATTGGGGCGGGGATTGGGGCGGAGGATTGGGGTGGGGGATTGGGGTGGGGGATTGGGGTGGGGGATTGGGGTGGGGGATTGGGGCGAGGGGATTGGGGCGGGGGATTGGGGCGGGGATTGGGGCGGAGGATTGGGGTGGGGGATTGGGTATTGGGGCGAGGGATTGGGGATTGGGGCGGGGATTGGGGATGGGGGCCACAAACAAATCTAAAATCATTATAAGCGGCCGCAGTTGCCAAATACTTTTGGGAACAGGCAGAAAAAGTTAGCAGAGATCTTTAATTCAATAAGAGAAAAGCTGTGAAATGGAAAGTTGAAAATAAAGAGAAGGGAGGGACAGAAAAGTAACGTTTTGGAAAGATGTAGTGTAGTTAGAGGATGACAGCAGTGTAGTTAGAGGATGACAGCAGTGTAGTTAGAGGATGACAGCAGTGTAGTTAGAGGATGACAGCAGTGTAGTTAGAGGATGATAGCAGTGCTGGCTATGTTATGTGGTGTAGTAGTTAGACGATAATAGCAGTGCTGGCTATGTTATGTGGTGTAGTAGTTAGAGGATGATAGCAGTGCTGGCTATGTTATGTGGTGTAGTAGTTAGAGGATGACAGCAGTGCTGGCTATGTTATGTGGTGTAGTAGTTAGAGGATGACAGCAGTGCTGGCTATGTTATGTGGTGTAGTAGTTAGACGATAATAGCAGTGCTGGCTATGTTATGTGGTGTAGTAGTTAGAGGATGAAAGCAGTGCTGGCTATGTTATGTGGTGTAGTAGTTAGAGGATGACAGCAGTGCTGGCTATGATATGTGGTGAAGATGTGAGGTGCTATACAAATTAGACAGTCATCCTCTATCATCCTCTAGATACTACACCACATAACATAGCCAGCACTGCTATCAGATAGGCCTATTGCACGTCAAGGGAATTGTGTCCTACTGGATGGGTTGAATGGAAACTGAAATCTGGACACTGACTGTAGGTTTATAACCTCTCATAGTTTAACATTAACTCCTGCAGAATTGAGTATTTCTTGCAGTAAAATGAAACACCAAATGTACGTTTTGACTTGGGAACAGAAGTGGGGAAATATGATTTCTTTCTTTCAGCATCTTGAGAGAATGGGAATGTGCAGTTATGGACCGTCTCTAGAGGTGCTATTTTTATCAGCATCATAAAAACGGATAGTATTTCAATCATAAAATATGCATCCAAGACGAACTGAAAATCTTATCAGAAACATGTTGGTTCGTTTTCACAGATTTCTATTTCATTACAACCAGTCAAACTGGTGCCATTTGCATAGAGGGGGGGGGGGGGGTGCATTTTCTCCCCGCAAAAGAATAAGAGATGACAGACAAAACTTTACAGATATCAACTCGATTAAAGTCATTCTATGATTTATGACACTATTCTGGTGAGCAAGTTTATTTAATATTCTAGGGCAACATATGATGACAGAAGAGAAGCTGCATGCCGAGGGAGGCCGTCAATTGTAAATAAGAATTTGTTCTTAAACATCTTAGGGCTAAACTCCTTTTTTTCTCCACTTCCAGTCTGAATGACGTTCCCTAAGTAAACTTCCTGTTGCTCAGGCCCTGAAGCCAGGATATAATAATTTTGCACGCCCAATTTTTCAGTTTTTGATTTGTTAAAAAAGTTTGAAATATCCAATAAATGTCGTTCCACTTCATGATTGTGTCGCACTTGTTCTTGATTCTTCACAAAAAAATACAGTTTTATATCTTTATGTTTGAAGCCTGAAATGTAGCAAAAGGTCGCAAAGTTCAAGGGGGCCGAATACTTTCGCAAGGCACTGTATCTTAATGAGTCCCCAACAAATCCTGCACCCCCTTTCAAGACATTCCTGCACCCCCTTTCAAAAAATCCTGCACCCCCTTTCAAAAAATCCTGCACCCCCTGTCAAAAAAATCCTGCACCCCATTTCAAAAAAAATCTGCACCCCCTTTCAAAAAATCCTGCACCCCCTGTCAAAAAAATCATGCACCCAGTCTGTCTGCTACAGTATGTTGTTTCACACAGTCTGCCTGCTACATTCTGTTGTTTCACCCAGTCTGTCTTCTACAGTACGTTGTTTCACCCAGTCTGTCTGCTACATTCTGATGTTTCACCCAGTCTGTCTTCTACAGTATGTTGTTTCACCCAGTCTGTCTTCTACAGTACGTTGTTTCACCCAGTCTGTCTGCTACATTCTGATGTTTTACCCAGTCTGTCTTCTACAATATGTTGTTTCACCCAGTCTGTCTGCTACAGTGTGTTATGACACCCTGTCTGTCTGCTACAGTATTTTATGACAGCCTGTCTGTCTGCTATAGTATGTTATTTCACCCAGTCTGTCTTCTACAGTATGTTGTTTCACCCAGTCTGTCTGCTACAGTATGTTATGAGACCCAGTCTGTCTGCTACAGTGTGTTATGACACCCTGTCTGTCTGCTACAGTATTTTATGACAGCCTGTCTGTCTGCTATAGTATGTTATTACACCCAGTCTGTCTGCTATAGTATGTTATTACACCCAGTCTGTCTGCTACATTCTGATGTTTCACCCAGTCTGTCTGCTACAGTATGTTATGACACCCAGTCTGTCTGCTACATTCTGATGTTTCACTATAGTCTGTATGCTATAGTATTTTATGACACCCTGTCTGTCTGCTACAGTATTTTATTACACACCGTCTGTCTGCTATAGTATGTTATTACACACAGTCTGTCTGCTATAGTATGTTATTACACCCAGTTTGTCTTCTACAGTATGTTGTTTCAACCAGTCTGTCTGCTACATTCTGATGTTTCACCCAGTCTGTCTTCTACAGTATGTTGTTTCACCCAGTCTGTCTTCTACAGTACGTTGTTTCACCCAGTCTGTCTGCTACATTCTGATGTTTCACCCAGTCTGTCTTCTACAATATGTTGTTTCACACAGTCTGTCTTCTACATTCTGTTGTTTCACCCAGTCTGTCTGCTACAGTGTGTTATGACACCCTGTCTGTCTGCTATAGTATGTTATTTCACCCAGTCTGTCTTCTACAGTATGTTGTTTCACCCAGTCTGTCTGCTACAGTATGTTATGTGACCCAGTCTGTCTGCTACAGTGTGTTATGACACCCTGTCTGTCTGCTACAGTATTTTATGACAGCCTGTCTGTCTGCTATAGTATGTTATTACACCCAGTCTGTCTGCTATAGTATGTTATTACACCCAGTCTGTCTGCTACATGCTGATGTTTCACCCAGTCTGTCTGCTACAGTATGTTATGACACCCAGTCTGTCTGCTACATTCTGATGTTTCACTATAGTCTGTCTGCTATAGTATTTTATGACACCCTGTCTGTCTGCTACAGTATTTTATTACACACCGTCTGTCTGCTATAGTATGTTATTACACACAGTCTGTCTGCTATAGTATGTTATTACACCCAGTTTGTCTTCTACAGTATGTTGTTTCACCCAGTCTGTCTGCTACATTCTGATGTTTCACCCAGTCTGTCTGCTACATTCTGATGTTTCATCCAGTCTGTCTGCTACAGTATGTTATTACACCCAGTCTGTCTGCTACATTCTGATGTTCCACCCAGTCTGTCTTCTACAGTATGTTGTTTCACCCAGTCTGTCTGCTACAGTATGTTGTTTCACCCAGTCTGTCTGCTACAGTATGTTGTTTCACCCAGTCTGTCTGCTACAGTATGTTGTTTCACCCAGTCTGTCTGTTACAGTATGTTGTTTCACCCAGTCTGTCTGCTACAGTATGTTGTTTCACCCAGTCTGTCTGCTACAGTATGCTGTTTCACCCAGTCTGTCTGCTACATTCTGATGTTTCACCCAGTCTGTCTGCTACATTCTGATGTTTCATCCAGTCTGTCTGCTACAGTATGTTATTACACCCAGTCTGCCTGCTACATTCTGATGTTTCACCCAGTCTGTCTGCTACATTCTGATGTTTCACCCAGTCTGTCTGCTACATTCTGATGTTTCACCCAGTCTGTCTGCTACATTCTGATGTTTCACCCAGTCTGTCTGGAGGTTTAGTAATGGATCTCTGCTCCTCCTGCGTCTGTCTTTCTGAACCACCTCATTTCCTACAAACGTAGTTACTGTGTGTGGACCTCTGGACCAAATGCTATTACTACTATATTCATGATATGATTTAGGTGATTACACATGGGGGGGTATGTTTGGGATTGGTGGGGGGGGGGCTGTAATAGATCAGCCCATGATATGATTTAGGTGATTACACATGGGGGGGTATGTTTGGGATTGGTGGGGGGGGGGGGGGGGGGGGGGGGCTGTAATAGATCATGATTTGGTGGAACCATTCATTTAGTTTTTTTGCGATGTTACACACTAAAAAAACAAGTAAGCATCTTCAAAAAGGAACTTATAAACTTGGCAGATTCTTTATTAGGACGTGTAATAGACTACTTAGATAAAATAGGGCTCCACAATGCTCCTGAATTTGCCTATATCTTTATGTACACTGTAATCATATGCTAATTTATTCAGGGGGGGGGGCTAATTCAGCCGCTGAGTAATTGGAAACTCAAACCGCATTAGCTAGATCGCTAACTCTAAACATATAACCTAGGAGCCAAGTATTCACTTAAGTATATTCAGTGTCCGAAAAAATACATTTAGAAAATAGAAATTACTTTGCACTTGTAGCCTAGGCTACTACCCACTGAGGTCTGTACTTTGCACTTGTAGCCTAGGCTACAACCCACTGAGGTCTGTACTTTGCACTTGTAGCCTAGGCTACTACCCACTGAGGTCTGTACTTTGCACTTGTAGCCTAGGCTACAACCCACTGAGGTCTGTACTTTGCACTTGTAGCCTAGGTTACTACCCACTGAGGTCTGTACTTTGCACTTGTAGCCTAGGCTACAACCCACTGAGGTCTGTACTTTGCAGACCTACACTCTAACCACTAGGCTACCTGCCGCCCATACACTCTAACAACTAGGTTACCTGCCGCCCAGACACTCTAACCACTAGGCTACCTGCCGCCCATACACTCTAACCACTAGGCTACCTGCCGCCCCTACACTCTAACCACTAGGCTACCTGCCGCCCAAACACTCTAAGCACTAGGATACCTGCCGCATATAAACTCTAACAACTAGGCTATCTACTGTCCCTACACTCTAACCACTAGGCTACCTGCCGCCCCTACACTCTAACCACTAGGCTACCTGCCGTCCCTACACTCTAACCACTAGGCTACCTGCCGCCCCTACACTCTAACCACTAGGCTACCTGCCGCATATACACTCTAACAACTAGGCTATCTACTGCCCCTACACTCTAACCACTAGGCTACCTGCCGCCCCTACACTCTAACCACTAGGCTACCTGCCGCCCCTACACTCTAACCACTAGGCTACCTGCCGCCCCTACACTCTAGCCACTAGGTTACCTGCCGCCCCTACACTCTAACCACTAGGCTACCTGCCGCCCATACACTCTAACCACTAGGCTACCTGCCGCCCATACACTCTAACATCTAGGCTATCTACTGCCCCTACACTCTAACCACTAGTCTACCTGCCGCCCATACACTCTAACCACTAGGCTACCTGCCGCCCATACACTCTAACCACTAGGCTACCTGCCGCCCCTACACTCTAACCACTAGACTACCTGCCTCCTCTACACTCTAACCACTAGGCTACCTGCCACCCCTACACTCTAGCCACTAGGTTACCTGCCGCCCCTACACTCTAACCACTAGGCTACCTGCCGCCCATACACTCTAACCACTAGGCTACCTGCCGCCCATACACTCTAACAACTAGGCTATCTACTGCCCCTACACTCTAACCACTAGGCTACCTGCCGCCCATACACTCTAACAACTAGGTTACCTGCCGCCCATACATTCTAACCACTAGGCTACCTGCCGCCCATACACTCTAACCACTAGGCTACCTGCCGCCCCTACACTCTAACCACTAGGCTACCTGCCGCCCAAACACTCTAAGCACTAGGATACCTGCCGCATATAAACTCTAACAACTAGGCTATCTACTGCCCCTACACTCTAACCACTAGGCTACCTGCCGCCCCTACACTCTAACCACTAGGCTACCTGCCGCCCCTACACTCTAACCACTAGGCTACCTACTGCCGCTACACTCTAACCACTAGGCTACCTGCCGCCCTGCCTTAGACTATTACTACTACTAATAATAATAATAATAATTTGGTGGGCTTATATTTGTCCTATTTCACAATGTACACAAGCGTGTATTAAAAGATATGTTCTGAATGTAGGCTGTAATGTTTAAACCAAAAAAAACTGTTGTAGAAAAAACTAATTTGCAAAATAACAACTGTTGTCACTGTTGTCCCTGTTGAAGAGAGACGATTCTTTGCTTTTAATAGGTACTGTATACTAAAGCAACTAGTTTACAACCAAGATATTGGATATAGCTTTGAGATACGGAGCGTGTGAAATGCTCATCGGCCATCGCGAGCACAGACCTCAGTGGGTAGTAGCCTAGGCTACAAGTGCAAAGTACAGACCTCAGTGGGTAGTAGCCTAGGCTACAAGTGCAAAGTACAGACCTCAGTGGGTAGTAACCTAGGCTACAAGTGCAAAGTACAGACCTCAGTGGGTTGTAGCCTAGTGGTTAGCCTAGTGGTAGCCTAGTGGTTAGAGTGTAGGGGCGGCAGGTAACCTAGTGGCTAGAGTGTAGGGGTGGCAGGTAGCCTAGTGGTTAGAGTGTAGAGGAGGCAGGTAGTCTAGTGGTTAGAGTGTAGGGGCGGCAGGTAGCCTAGTGGTTAGAGTGTATGGGCGGCAGGTAGCCTAGTGGTTAGAGTGTATGGGCGGCAGGTAACTTAGTTGTTAGAGTGTATGGGCGGCAGGTAGACTAGTGGTTAGAGTGTAGGGGCAGTAGATAGCCTAGATGTTAGAGTGTATGGGCGGCAGGTAGCTTAGTGGTTAGAGTGTATGGGCGGCAGGTAGCCTAGTGGTTAGAGTGTAGGGGCGGCAGGTAACCTAGTGGCTAGAGTGTAGGGGCGGCAGGTAGCCTAGTGGTTAGAGTGTAGGGGCGGCAGGTAGCCTAGTGGTTAGAGTGTAGGGGCGGCAGGTAGCCTAGTGGTTAGAGTGTAGGGGCAGTAGATAGCCTAGTTGTTAGAGTGTATATGCGGCAGGTATCCTAGTGCTTAGAGTGTTTGGGCGGCAGGTAGCCTAGTGGTTAGAGTGTAGGGGCGGCAGGTAGCCTAGTGGTTAGAGTGTAGAGGTGGCAGGTAGCCTAGTGGTTAGAGTGAGGGGAGGCAGGTAGCCTAGTGGCTAGAGTGTTGGGGCGGCAGGTAGCCTAGTGGTTAGAGTGTAGAGGAGGCAGGTAGCCTAGTGGTTAGAGTGTAGGGGCAGTAGATAGCCTAGTTGTTAGAGTTTATATGCGGCAGGTATCCTAGTGCTTAGAGTGTTTGGGCGGCAGGTAGTCTAGTGGTTAGAGTGTAGGGGCGGCAGGTAGCCTAGTGGTTAGAGTGTATGGGCGGCAGGTAGCCTAGTGGTTAGAGTGTATGGGCGGCAGGTAACCTAGTTGTTAGAGTGTATGGGCGGCAGGTAGCCTAGTGGTTAGAGTGTATGGGCGGCAGGTAACCTAGTTGTTAGAGTGTATGGGCGGCAGGTAGACTAGTGGTTAGAGTGTAGGGGCAGTAGATAGCCTAGTTGTTAGAGTGTATGGGCGGCAGGTAGCCTAGTGGTTAGAGTGTAGGGGCGGCAGGTAGCCTAGTGGTTAGAGTGTAGGGGCGGCAGGTAGCCTAGTGGTTAGAGTGTAGGGGCGGCAGGTAACCTAGTGGCTAGAGTGTAGGGGCGGCAGGTAGCCTAGTGGTTAGAATGTAGGGGCGGCAGGTAGCCTAGTGGTTAGAGTGTATGGGCGGCAGGTAGCCTAGTGGCTAGAGTGTAGGGGTGGCAGGTAGCCTAGTGGTTAGAGTGTAGGGGCAGTAGATAGCCTAGTTGTTAGAGTTTATATGCGGCAGGTATCCTAGTGCTTAGAGTGTTTGGGCGGCAGGTAGCCTAGTGGTTAGAGTGTAGGGGCGGCAGGTAGCCTAGTGGTTAGAGTGTATGGGCGGCAGGTAGCCTAGTGGTTAGAGTGTATGGGCGGCAGGTAACCTAGTTGTTAGAGTGTATGGGCGGCAGGTAGCCTAGTGGATAGAGTGTAGGGGCAGTAGATAGCCTAGTTGATAGAGTGTATGGGCGGCAGGTAGCCTAGTGGTTAGAGTGTATGGGCGGCAGGTAGCCTAGTGGTTAGAGTGTAGGGGGCGGCAGGTAACCTAGTGGCTAGAGTGTAGGGGTGGCAGGTAGCCTAGTGGTTAGAGTGTAGAGGAGGCAGGTAGTCTAGTGGTTAGAGTGTAGGGGCGGCAGGTAGCCTAGTGGTTAGAGTGTATGGGCGGCAGGTAGCCTAGTGGTTAGAGTGTAAGGGCGGCAGGTAACCTAGTGGTTAGAGTGTCGGGGTGGCAGGTAGCCTAGTGGTTAGAGTGTAGAGGTGGCAGGGTAGCCTAGTGGTTAGAGTGTAGAGGTGGCAGGTAGCCTAGTGGTTAGAGTGTAGGGGCAGTAGATAGCCTAGTTGTTAGAGTGTATATGCGGCAGGTATCCTAGTGCTTAGAGTGTTTGGGCGGCAGGTAGCCTAGTGGTTAGAGTGCAGGGGCGGCAGGTAACCTAGTGGTTCGAGTGTATGGGCGGCAGGTAGCCTAGTGGTTAGAGTGTATGGGCGGCAGGTAGCCTAGTGGTTAGAGTGTATGGGCGGCAGGTAGCCTAGTGGTTAGAGTGTATGGGCGGCAGGTAACCTAGTTGTTAGAGTGTATGGGCGGCAGGTAGCCTAGTGGTTAGAGTGATGGGGCAGTAGATAGCCTAGTTGTTAGAGTGTATGGGCGGCAGGTAGCCTAGTGGTTAGAGTGTATGGGCGGCAGGTAGCCTAGTGGTTAGAGTGTGGGGGCGGCAGGTAACCTAGTGGCTAGAGTGTAGGGGTGGCAGGTAGCCTAGTGGTTAGAGTGTAGGGGAGGCAGGTAGCCTAGTGGCTAGAGTGTTGGGGCGGCAGGTAGCCTAGTGGTTAGAGTGTAGAGGAGGCAGGTAGTCTAGTGGTTAGAGTGTAGGGGCGGCAGGTAGCCTAGTGGTTAGAGTGTATGGGCGGCAGGTAACCTAGTTGTTAGAGTGTATGGGCGGCAGGTAGCCTAGTGGTTAGAGTGTATGGGCGGTAGATAGCCTAGTTGTTAGAGTGTATGGGCGGCAGGTAGCCTAGTGGTTAGAGTGTATGGGCGGCAGGTAGCCTAGTGGTTAGAGTGTGGGGGCGGCAGGTAACCTAGTGGCTAGAGTGTAGGGGTGGCAGGTAGCCTAGTGGTTAGAGTGTAGGGGAGGCAGGTAGCCTAGTGGCTAGAGTGTTGGGGCGGCAGGTAGCCTAGTGGTTAGAGTGTAGAGGAGGCAGGTAGTCTAGTGGTTAGAGTGTAGGGGCGGCAGGGAGCCTAGTGGTTAGAGTGTAGGGGCGGCAGGTAGCCTAGTGGTTAGAGTGATGGGGCAGTAGATAGCCTAGTTGTTAGAGTGTATGGGCGGCAGGTAGCCTAGTGGCTAGAGTGTAGGGGTGGCAGGTAGCCCAGTGGTTAGAGTGTAGGGGAGGCAGGTAGCCTAGTGGCTAGAGTGTTGGGGCGGCAGGTAGCCTAGTGGTTAGAGTGTAGAGGAGGCAGGTAGTCTAGTGGTTAGAGTGTAGGGGCGGCAGGGAGCCTAGTGGTTAGAGTGTAGGGGTGGCAGGTAGCCTAGTGGCTAGAGTGTAGGGGTGGCAGGTAGCCTAGTGGTTAGAGTGTAGGGGCAGTAGATAGCCTAGTTGTTAGAGTTTATATGCGGCAGGTATCCTAGTGCTTAGAGTGTTTGGGCGGCAGGTAGCCTAGTGGTTAGAGTGTAGGGGCGGCAGGTAGCCTAGTGGCTAGAGTGTAGGGGTGGCAGGTAGCCTAGTGGTTAGAGTGTATGGGCAGTAGATAGCCTAGTTGTTAGAGTGTATGGGCGGCAGGTAGCCTAGTGGTTAGAGTGTATGGGCGGCAGGTAGCCTAGTGGTTAGAGTGTGGGGGCGGCAGGTAACCTAGTGGCTAGAGTGTAGGGGTGGCAGGTAGCCTAGTGGTTAGAGTGTAGAGGAGGCAGGTAGTCTAGTGGTTAGAGTGTAGGGGCGGCAGGTAGCCTAGTGGTTAGAGTGTATGGGCGGCAGGTAGCCTAGTGGTTAGAGTGTAGGGGCGGCAGGTAGCCTAGTGGTTAGAGTGTATGGGCGGCAGGTAGCCTAGTGGTTAGAGTGTATGGGCGGCAGGTAGCCTAGTGGTTTAGAGTGTATGGGCGGCAGGTAGCCTAGTGGTTAGAGTGTAGGGGCGGCAGGTAACCTAGTGGCTAGAGTGTAGGGGTGGCAGGTAGCCTAGTGGTTAGAGTGTAGAGGAGGCAGGTAGTCTAGTGGTTAGATTGTAGGGGCGGCAGGTAGCCTAGTGGTTAGAGTGTATGGGCGGCAGGTAGCCTAGTGGTTAGAGTGTATGGGCGGCAGGTAACCTAGTTGTTAGAGTGTATGGGCGGCAGGTAGCCTAGTGGTTAGAGTGTATGGGCGGCAGGTAGCCTAGTGGTTAGAGTGTAGGGGCGGCAGGTAACCTAGTGGCTAGAGTGTAGGGGTGGCAGGTAGCCTAGTGGTTAGAGTGTAGAGGAGGCAGGTAGTCTAGTGGTTAGATTGTAGGGGCGGCAGGTAGCCTAGTGGTTAGAGTGTATGGGCGGCAGGTAGCCTAGTGGTTAGAGTGTATGGGCGGCAGGTAACCTAGTTGTTAGAGTGTATGGGCGGCAGGTAGCCTAGTGGTTAGAGTGTAGGGGCAGTAGATAGCCTAGTTGTTAGAGTGTATGGGCGGCAGGTAGCCTAGTGGTTAGAGTGTATGGGCGGCAGGTAGCCTAGGGGTTAGAGTGTAGGGGCGGCAGGTAACCTAGTGGCTAGAGTGTAGGGGTGGCAGGTAGCCTAGTGGTTAGAGTGTAGAGGAGGCAGGTAGCCTAGTGGTTAGAGTGTAGAGGTGGCAGGTAACCTAGTGGTTAGAGTGTAGAGGTGGCAGGTAGCCTAGTGGTTAGAGTGTCGGGGTGGCAGGTAGCCTAGTGGTTAGAGTGTAGAGGTGGCAGGTAACCTAGTGGTTAGAGTGTCGGGGTGGCAGGTAGCCCTAGTGGTTAGAGTGTAGAGGTGCAGGGTAGCCTAGTGGTTAGAGTGTAGAGGTGGGCAGGTAGCCTAGTGGTTAGAGTGTAGGGGCAGTAGATAGCCTAGTTGTTAGAGTGTATGGCGGCAGGTAGCCTAAGTGGTTAGAGTGTATGGGCGGCAGGTAGCCTAGTGGTTAGAGTGTAGGGGGCGGCAGGTAACCTAGTGGCTAGAGTGTATGGTGGCAGGTAGCCTAGTGGTTAGAGTGTAGAGGAGGCAGTAGCCTAGTGTTAGAGGTGTAGAGGCGGCAGGTAGCCTAGTGGTTAGAGTGTATGGGCGGCAGGTATCCTAGTGGTTAGAGTGTAGGGGCAGCAGGTAGCCTAGTGTTAGAGTGTTGAGGTGGCGGTAGCCTAATTGGGTCTAGAGTGTCGGGGTGGCAGGTAGCCATCTAGTTGGTTAAGAGTGTAGGGGCGGCAGGTAACCTAGTGGCTAGAGTGATATGGGTTGGACAGGTAGCCCTAGTGGTATAGAGTTAGAGGAGGCAGGTAGCCTAGTGGTTAGAGTGTAGAGGCGGCAGGTAGCCTAGTGGTTAGAGTGTATGGGCGGCAGGTAACCTAGTGGTTAGAGTGTATGGGCGGCAGGTAGCCTAGTGGTTAGAGTGTAGAGGTGGCAGGTAGCCTAGTGGTTAGAGTGTATGGGCGGCAGGTAGCCTAGTGGTTAGAGTGTATGGGCGGCAGGTAGCCTAGTGGTTAGAGTGTAGGGGCGGCAGGTAGCCTAGTGGTTAGAGTGTAGGGGCGGCAGGTAGCCTAGTGGCTAGAGTGTTGGGGCGGCAGGTAGCCTAGTGGTTAGAGTGTAGGGGCGGCAGGTAGCCTAGTGGTTAGAGTGTAGGGGCAGTAGATAGCCTAGTGGTTAGAGTGTAGGGCGGCAGGTAGCCTAGTGGTTAGAGTGTTTGGGCGGCAGGTAGCCTAGTGGTTAGAGTGTAGGGGCGGCAGGTAGCCTAGTGGTTAGAGTGTATGGGCGGCAGGTAGCCTAGTGGTTAGAGTGTATGGGCGGCAGGTAGCCTAGTGGTTAGAGTGTATGGGCGGCAGGTAGCCTAGTGGTTAGAGTGTATGGGCGGCAGGTAGCCTAGTGGTTAGAGTGTATGGGCGGCAGGTAGCCTAGTGGTTAGAGTGTAGGGGCGGCAGGTAGCCTAGTGGTTAGAGTGTAGGGGCGGCAGGTAGCCTAGTGGTTAGAGTGTAGGGCGGCAGGTAGCCTAGTGGTTAGAGTGTAGGGGCGGCAGGTAGCCTAGTGGTTAGAGTGTAGGGCGGCAGGTAGCCTAGTGGTTAGAGTGTAGGGGCGGCAGGTAGCCTAGTGGTTAGAGTGTAGGGGCGGCAGGTAGCCTAGTGGTTAGAGTGTAGGGGCGGCAGGTAGCCTAGTGGTTAGAGTGTATGGCGGCAGGTAGCCTAGTGGTTAGAGTGTAGGGGCGGCAGGTAGCCTAGTGGTTAGAGTGTAGGGGCGGCAGGTAGCCTAGTGGTTAGAGTGTATGGGCGGCAGGTAGCCTAGTGGTTAGAGTGTATGGGCGGCAGGTAGCCTAGTGGTTAGAGTGTATGGGCGGCAGGTAGCCTAGTGGTTAGAGTGTAGGGCGGCAGGTAGCCTAGTGGTTAGAGTGTATGGGCGGCAGGTAGCCTAGTGGTTAGAGTGTATGGGCGGCAGGTAGCCTAGTGGTTAGAGTGTAGGGGCGGCAGGTAGCCTAGTGGTTAGAGTGTAGGGCGGCAGGTAGCCTAGTGGTTAGAGTGTAGGGGCGGCAGGTAGCCTAGTGGTTAGAGTGTAGGGGCGGCAGGTAGCCTAGTGGTTAGAGTGTAGGGGCGGCAGGTAGCCTAGTGGTTAGAGTGTAGGGCGGCAGGTAGCCTAGTGGTTAGAGTGTAGGGCGGCAGGTAGCCTAGTGGTTAGAGTGTAGGGGCGGCAGGTAGCCTAGTGGTTAGAGTGTATGGGCGGCAGGTAGCCTAGTGGTTAGAGTGTAGAGGAGGCAGGTAGCCTAGTGGTTAGAGTGTAGAGGCGGCAGGTAGCCTAGTGGTTAGAGTGTATGGGCGGCAGGTATCCTAGTGGTTAGAGTGTATGGGCAGCAGGTAGCCTAGTGGTTAGAGTGTAGAGGTGGCAGGTAGCCTAGTGGTTAGAGTGTAGGGCTGGCAGGTAGCCTAGTGGTTAGAGTGTAGGGGCGGCAGGTAACCTAGTGGTTAGAGTGTATGGGCGGCAGGTAGCCTAGTGGTTAGAGTGTAGGGGCGGCAGGTAGCCTAGTGGTTAGAGTGTAGGGGCGGCAGGTAGCCTAGTGGTTAGAGTGTATGGGCGGCAGGTAGCCTAGTGGTTAGAGTGTATGGGCGGCAGGTAGCCTAGTGGTTAGAGTGTAGGGGTGGCAGGTAGCCTAGTGGTTAGAGTGTAGGGCGGCAGGTAGCCTAGTGGTTAGAGTGTATGGGCGGCAGGTAGCCTAGTGGTTAGAGTGTAGGGGCGGCAGGTAGCCTAGTGGTTAGAGTGTAGGGGCGGCAGGTAGCCTAGTGGTTAGAGTGTAGGGGCGGCAGGTAGCCTAGTGGTTAGAGTGTAGGGGCGGCAGGTAGCCTAGTGGTTAGAGTGTAGGGGCAGCAGGTAGCCTAGTGGTTAGAGTGTATGGGCGGCAGGTAGCCTAGTGGTTAGAGTGTAGGGGCAGCAGGTAGCCTAGTGGTTAGAGTGTAGGGGCGGCAGGTAGCCTAGTGGTTAGAGTGTATGGGCGGCAGGTAGCCTAGTGGTTAGAGTGTATGGGCGGCAGGTAGCCTAGTGGTTAGAGTGTATGGGCGGCAGGTAGCCTAGTGGTTAGAGTGTATGGGCGGCAGGTAGCCTAGTGGTTAGAGTGTATGGGCGGCAGGTAGCCTAGTGGTTAGAGTGTATGGGCGGCAGGTAGCCTAGTGGTTAGAGTGTAGGGGCGGCAGGTAGCCTAGTGGTTAGAGTGTAGGGGCGGCAGGTAGCCTAGTGGTTAGAGTGTAGGGCGGCAGGTAGCCTAGTGGTTAGAGTGTAGGCGGCAGGTAGCCTAGTGGTTAGAGTGTAGGGCGGCAGGTAGCCTAGTGGTTAGAGTGTAGGGGCGGCAGGTAGCCTAGTGGTTAGAGTGTAGGGGCGGCAGGTAGCCTAGTGGTTAGAGTGTAGGGGCGGCAGGTAGCCTAGTGGTTAGAGTGTATGGGCGGCAGGTAGCCTAGTGGTTAGAGTGTAGGGCGGCAGGTAGCCTAGTGGTTAGAGTGTATGGGCGGCAGGTAGCCTAGTGGTTAGAGTGTATGGGCGGCAGGTAGCCTAGTGGTTAGAGTGTATGGGCGGCAGGTAGCCTAGTGGTTAGAGTGTAGGGGCGGCAGGTAGCCTAGTGGTTAGAGTGTATGGGCGGCAGGTAGCCTAGTGGTTAGAGTGTATGGGCGGCAGGTAGCCTAGTGGTTAGAGTGTAGGGGCGGCAGGTAGCCTAGTGGTTAGAGTGTAGGGCGGCAGGTAGCCTAGTGGTTAGAGTGTAGGGGCGGCAGGTAGCCTAGTGGTTAGAGTGTAGGGGCGGCAGGTAGCCTAGTGGTTAGAGTGTATGGGCGGCAGGTAGCCTAGTGGTTAGAGTGTAGGGGCGGCAGGTAGCCTAGTGGTTAGAGTGTATGGGCGGCAGGTAGCCTAGTGGTTAGAGTGTATGGGCGGCAGGTAGCCTAGTGGTTAGAGTGTATGGGCGGCAGGTAGCCTAGTGGTTAGAGTGTAGGGGCGGCAGGTAGCCTAGTGGTTAGAGTGTAGGGGCGGCAGGTAGCCTAGTGGTTAGAGTGTAGGCGGCAGGTAGCCTAGTGGTTAGAGTGTAGGGGCGGCAGGTAGCCTAGTGGTTAGAGTGTATGGGCGGCAGGTAGCCTAGTGGTTAGAGTGTAGGGGCGGCAGGTAGCCTAGTGGTTAGAGTGTATGGGCGGCAGGTAGCCTAGTGGTTAGAGTGTAGGGGCGGCAGGTAGCCTAGTGGTTAGAGTGTATGGGCGGCAGGTAGCCTAGTGGTTAGAGTGTATGGGCGGCAGGTAGCCTAGTGGTTAGAGTGTAGGGGCGGCAGGTAGCCTAGTGGTTAGAGTGTAGGGCGGCAGGTAGCCTAGTGGTTAGAGTGTAGGGGCGGCAGGTAGCCTAGTGGTTAGAGTGTAGGGCGGCAGGTAGCCTAGTGGTTAGAGTGTAGGGGCGGCAGGTAGCCTAGTGGTTAGAGTGTATGGGCGGCAGGTAGCCTAGTGGTTAGAGTGTAGGGGCGGCAGGTAGCCTAGTGGTTAGAGTGTAGGGGCGGCAGGTAGCCTAGTGGTTAGAGTGTATGGGCGGCAGGTAGCCTAGTGGTTAGAGTGTAGGGCGGCAGGTAGCCTAGTGGTTAGAGTGTAGGGCGGCAGGTAGCCTAGTGGTTAGAGTGTAGGGGCGGCAGGTAGCCTAGTGGTTAGAGTGTAGGGCGGCAGGTAGCCTAGTGGTTAGAGTGTATGGGCGGCAGGTAGCCTAGTGGTTAGAGTGTAGGGGCGGCAGGTAGCCTAGTGGTTAGAGTGTATGGGCGGCAGGTAGCCTAGTGGTTAGAGTGTATGGGCGGCAGGTAGCCTAGTGGTTAGAGTGTAGGGGCGGCAGGTAGCCTAGTGGTTAGAGTGTAGGGCGGCAGGTAGCCTAGTGGTTAGAGTGTAGGGGCGGCAGGTAGCCTAGTGGTTAGAGTGTATGGGCGGCAGGTAGCCTAGTGGTTAGAGTGTAGGGGCGGCAGGTAGCCTAGTGGTTAGAGTGTAGGGGCGGCAGGTAGCCTAGTGGTTAGAGTGTATGGGCGGCAGGTAGCCTAGTGGTTAGAGTGTAGGGGCGGCAGGTAGCCTAGTGGTTAGAGTGTAGGGGCGGCAGGTAGCCTAGTGGTTAGAGTGTATGGGCGGCAGGTAGCCTAGTGGTTAGAGTGTAGGGGCGGCAGGTAGCCTAGTGGTTAGAGTGTAGGGGCGGCAGGTAGCCTAGTGGTTAGAGTGTATGGGCGGCAGGTAGCCTAGTGGTTAGAGTGTAGGGGCGGCAGGTAGCCTAGTGGTTAGAGTGTAGGGGCGGCAGGTAGCCTAGTGGTTAGAGTGTAGGGGCGGCAGGTAGCCTAGTGGTTAGAGTGTAGGGGCGGCAGGTAGCCTAGTGGTTAGAGTGTAGGGGCGGCAGGTAGCCTAGTGGTTAGAGTGTAGGGCGGCAGGTAGCCTAGTGGTTAGAGTGTATGGGCGGCAGGTAGCCTAGTGGTTAGAGTGTAGGGGCGGCAGGTAGCCTAGTGGTTAGAGTGTAGGGGCGGCAGGTAGCCTAGTGGTTAGAGTGTATGGGCGGCAGGTAGCCTAGTGGTTAGAGTGTAGGGGCGGCAGGTAGCCTAGTGGTTAGAGTGTAGGGGCGGCAGGTAGCCTAGTGGTTAGAGTGTATGGGCGGCAGGTAGCCTAGTGGTTAGAGTGTAGGGGCGGCAGGTAGCCTAGTGGTTAGAGTGTAGGGGCGGCAGGTAGCCTAGTGGTTAGAGTGTAGGGGCGGCAGGTAGCCTAGTGGTTAGAGTGTATGGGCGGCAGGTAGCCTAGTGGTTAGAGTGTATGGGCGGCAGGTAGCCTAGTGGTTAGAGTGTAGGGCGGCAGGTAGCCTAGTGGTTAGAGTGTAGGGGCGGCAGGTAGCCTAGTGGTTAGAGTGTAGGGCGGCAGGTAGCCTAGTGGTTAGAGTGTAGGGGCGGCAGGTAGCCTAGTGGTTAGAGTGTAGGGGCGGCAGGTAGCCTAGTGGTTAGAGTGTAGGGGCGGCAGGTAGCCTAGTGGTTAGAGTGTAGGGGCGGCAGGTAGCCTAGTGGTTAGAGTGTAGGGCGGCAGGTAGCCTAGTGGTTAGAGTGTAGGGGCGGCAGGTAGCCTAGTGGTTAGAGTGTATGGGCGGCAGGTAGCCTAGTGGTTAGAGTGTAGGGGCGGCAGGTAGCCTAGTGGTTAGAGTGTAGGGGCGGCAGGTAGCCTAGTGGTTAGAGTGTAGGGGCGGCAGGTAGCCTAGTGGTTAGAGTGTAGGGCGGCAGGTAGCCTAGTGGTTAGAGTGTAGGGGCGGCAGGTAGCCTAGTGGTTAGAGTGTAGGGGCGGCAGGTAGCCTAGTGGTTAGAGTGTAGGGGCGGCAGGTAGCCTAGTGGTTAGAGTGTAGGGGCGGCAGGTAGCCTAGTGGTTAGAGTGTAGGGCGGCAGGTAGCCTAGTGGTTAGAGTGTAGGGCGGCAGGTAGCCTAGTGGTTAGAGTGTAGGGGCGGCAGGTAGCCTAGTGGTTAGAGTGTATGGGCGGCAGGTAGCCTAGTGGTTAGAGTGTATGGGCGGCAGGTAGCCTAGTGGTTAGAGTGTATGGGCGGCAGGTAGCCTAGTGGTTAGAGTGTAGGGGCGGCAGGTAGCCTAGTGGTTAGAGTGTAGGGGCGGCAGGTAGCCTAGTGGTTAGAGTGTAGGGGCGGCAGGTAGCCTAGTGGTTAGAGTGTATGGGCGGCAGGTAGCCTAGTGGTTAGAGTGTAGGGGCGGCAGGTAGCCTAGTGGTTAGAGTGTAGGGGCGGCAGGTAGCCTAGTGGTTAGAGTGTAGGGGCGGCAGGTAGCCTAGTGGTTAGAGTGTAGGGGCGGCAGGTAGCCTAGTGGTTAGAGTGTAGGGGCGGCAGGTAGCCTAGTGGTTAGAGTGTAGGGCGGCAGGTAGCCTAGTGGTTAGAGTGTAGGGGCGGCAGGTAGCCTAGTGGTTAGAGTGTATGGGCGGCAGGTAGCCTAGTGGTTAGAGTGTAGGGGCGGCAGGTAGCCTAGTGGTTAGAGTGTAGGGGCGGCAGGTAGCCTAGTGGTTAGAGTGTAGGGCGGCAGGTAGCCTAGTGGTTAGAGTGTATGGGCGGCAGGTAGCCTAGTGGTTAGAGTGTATGGGCGGCAGGTAGCCTAGTGGTTAGAGTGTAGGGGCGGCAGGTAGCCTAGTGGTTAGAGTGTAGGGGCGGCAGGTAGCCTAGTGGTTAGAGTGTAGGGGCGGCAGGTAGCCTAGTGGTTAGAGTGTAGGGGCGGCAGGTAGCCTAGTGGTTAGAGTGTAGGGGCGGCAGGTAGCCTAGTGGTTAGAGTGTAGGGGCGGCAGGTAGCCTAGTGGTTAGAGTGTAGGGGCGGCAGGTAGCCTAGTGGTTAGAGTGTATGGGCGGCAGGTAGCCTAGTGGTTAGAGTGTATGGGCGGCAGGTAGCCTAGTGGTTAGAGTGTATGGGCGGCAGGTAGCCTAGTGGTTAGAGTGTAGGGGCGGCAGGTAGCCTAGTGGTTAGAGTGTATGGGCGGCAGGTAGCCTAGTGGTTAGAGTGTATGGGCGGCAGGTAGCCTAGTGGTTAGAGTGTAGGGGCGGCAGGTAGCCTAGTGGTTAGAGTGTAGGGCGGCAGGTAGCCTAGTGGTTAGAGTGTATGGGCGGCAGGTAGCCTAGTGGTTAGAGTGTATGGGCGGCAGGTAGCCTAGTGGTTAGAGTGTAGGGGCGGCAGGTAGCCTAGTGGTTAGAGTGTAGGGCGGCAGGTAGCCTAGTGGTTAGAGTGTAGGGGCGGCAGGTAGCCTAGTGGTTAGAGTGTAGGGGCGGCAGGTAGCCTAGTGGTTAGAGTGTAGGGGCGGCAGGTAGCCTAGTGGTTAGAGTGTAGGGGCGGCAGGTAGCCTAGTGGTTAGAGTGTAGGGGCGGCAGGTAGCCTAGTGGTTAGAGTGTAGGGCGGCAGGTAGCCTAGTGGTTAGAGTGTAGGGGCGGCAGGTAGCCTAGTGGTTAGAGTGTAGGGCGGCAGGTAGCCTAGTGGTTAGAGTGTAGGGCGGCAGGTAGCCTAGTGGTTAGAGTGTAGGGGCGGCAGGTAGCCTAGTGGTTAGAGTGTAGGGGCGGCAGGTAGCCTAGTGGTTAGAGTGTAGGGCGGCAGGTAGCCTAGTGGTTAGAGTGTAGGGGCGGCAGGTAGCCTAGTGGTTAGAGTGTAGGGGCGGCAGGTAGCCTAGTGGTTAGAGTGTAGGGGCGGCAGGTAGCCTAGTGGTTAGAGTGTAGGGGCGGCAGGTAGCCTAGTGGTTAGAGTGTAGGGGCGGCAGGTAGCCTAGTGGTTAGAGTGTAGGGGCGGCAGGTAGCCTAGTGGTTAGAGTGTATGGGCGGCAGGTAGCCTAGTGGTTAGAGTGTAGGGGCGGCAGGTAGCCTAGTGGTTAGAGTGTATGGGCGGCAGGTAGCCTAGTGGTTAGAGTGTAGGGGCGGCAGGTAGCCTAGTGGTTAGAGTGTAGGGGCGGCAGGTAGCCTAGTGGTTAGAGTGTAGGGGCGGCAGGTAGCCTAGTGGTTAGAGTGTAGGGGCGGCAGGTAGCCTAGTGGTTAGAGTGTAGGGGCGGCAGGTAGCCTAGTGGTTAGAGTGTAGGGGCGGCAGGTAGCCTAGTGGTTAGAGTGTAGGGGCGGCAGGTAGCCTAGTGGTTAGAGTGTAGGGCGGCAGGTAGCCTAGTGGTTAGAGTGTAGGGGCGGCAGGTAGCCTAGTGGTTAGAGTGTAGGGGCGGCAGGTAGCCTAGTGGTTAGAGTGTAGGGGCGGCAGGTAGCCTAGTGGTTAGAGTGTAGGGGCGGCAGGTAGCCTAGTGGTTAGAGTGTAGGGGCGGCAGGTAGCCTAGTGGTTAGAGTGTAGGGGCGGCAGGTAGCCTAGTGGTTAGAGTGTAGGGGCGGCAGGTAGCCTAGTGGTTAGAGTGTAGGGGCGGCAGGTAGCCTAGTGGTTAGAGTGTAGGGGCGGCAGGTAGCCTAGTGGTTAGAGTGTAGGGGCGGCAGGTAGCCTAGTGGTTAGAGTGTATGGCGGCAGGTAGCCTAGTGGTTAGAGTGTAGGGCGGCAGGTAGCCTAGTGGTTAGAGTGTAGGGGCGGCAGGTAGCCTAGTGGTTAGAGTGTAGGGGCGGCAGGTAGCCTAGTGGTTAGAGTGTATGGGCGGCAGGTAGCCTAGTGGTTAGAGTGTAGGGGCGGCAGGTAGCCTAGTGGTTAGAGTGTATGGCGGCAGGTAGCCTAGTGGTTAGAGTGTAGGGGCGGCAGGTAGCCTAGTGGTTAGAGTGTATGGGCGGCAGGTAGCCTAGTGGTTAGAGTGTAGGGGCGGCAGGTAGCCTAGTGGTTAGAGTGTAGGGGCGGCAGGTAGCCTAGTGGTTAGAGTGTAGGGGCGGCAGGTAGCCTAGTGGTTAGAGTGTATGGGCGGCAGGTAGCCTAGTGGTTAGAGTGTAGGGGCGGCAGGTAGCCTAGTGGTTAGAGTGTAGGGGCGGCAGGTAGCCTAGTGGTTAGAGTGTAGGGCGGCAGGTAGCCTAGTGGTTAGAGTGTAGGGGCGGCAGGTAGCCTAGTGGTTAGAGTGTAGGGGCGGCAGGTAGCCTAGTGGTTAGAGTGTAGGGGCGGCAGGTAGCCTAGTGGTTAGAGTGTAGGGGCGGCAGGTAGCCTAGTGGTTAGAGTGTAGGGCGGCAGGTAGCCTAGTGGTTAGAGTGTAGGGGCGGCAGGTAGCCTAGTGGTTAGAGTGTAGGGGCGGCAGGTAGCCTAGTGGTTAGAGTGTAGGGGCGGCAGGTAGCCTAGTGGTTAGAGTGTAGGGGCGGCAGGTAGCCTAGTGGTTAGAGTGTAGGGGCGGCAGGTAGCCTAGTGGTTAGAGTGTAGGGGCGGCAGGTAGCCTAGTGGTTAGAGTGTAGGGCGGCAGGTAGCCTAGTGGTTAGAGTGTAGGGGCGGCAGGTAGCCTAGTGGTTAGAGTGTAGGGGCGGCAGGTAGCCTAGTGGTTAGAGTGTAGGGGCGGCAGGTAGCCTAGTGGTTAGAGTGTATGGGCGGCAGGTAGCCTAGTGGTTAGAGTGTATGGGCGGCAGGTAGCCTAGTGGTTAGAGTGTATGGGCGGCAGGTAGCCTAGTGGTTAGAGTGTAGGGGCGGCAGGTAGCCTAGTGGTTAGAGTGTAGGGGCGGCAGGTAGCCTAGTGGTTAGAGTGTAGGGGCGGCAGGTAGCCTAGTGGTTAGAGTGTAGGGGCGGCAGGTAGCCTAGTGGTTAGAGTGTAGGGCGGCAGGTAGCCTAGTGGTTAGAGTGTAGGGGCGGCAGGTAGCCTAGTGGTTAGAGTGTAGGGGCGGCAGGTAGCCTAGTGGTTAGAGTGTAGGGGCGGCAGGTAGCCTAGTGGTTAGAGTGTAGGGGCGGCAGGTAGCCTAGTGGTTAGAGTGTAGGGGCGGCAGGTAGCCTAGTGGTTAGAGTGTAGGGGCGGCAGGTAGCCTAGTGGTTAGAGTGTAGGGGCGGCAGGTAGCCTAGTGGTTAGAGTGTAGGGGCGGCAGGTAGCCTAGTGGTTAGAGTGTAGGGGCGGCAGGTAGCCTAGTGGTTAGAGTGTAGGGGCGGCAGGTAGCCTAGTGGTTAGAGTGTAGGGGCGGCAGGTAGCCTAGTGGTTAGAGTGTAGGGGCGGCAGGTAGCCTAGTGGTTAGAGTGTAGGGGCGGCAGGTAGCCTAGTGGTTAGAGTGTAGGGGCGGCAGGTAGCCTAGTGGTTAGAGTGTAGGGGCGGCAGGTAGCCTAGTGGTTAGAGTGTATGGGCGGCAGGTAGCCTAGTGGTTAGAGTGTATGGGCGGCAGGTAGCCTAGTGGTTAGAGTGTAGGGGCGGCAGGTAGCCTAGTGGTTAGAGTGTATGGGCGGCAGGTAGCCTAGTGGTTAGAGTGTATGGGCGGCAGGTAGCCTAGTGGTTAGAGTGTATGGGCGGCAGGTAGCCTAGTGGTTAGAGTGTAGGGGCGGCAGGTAGCCTAGTGGTTAGAGTGTAGGGGCGGCAGGTAGCCTAGTGGTTAGAGTGTAGGGGCGGCAGGTAGCCTAGTGGTTAGAGTGTAGGGGCGGCAGGTAGCCTAGTGGTTAGAGTGTAGGGGCGGCAGGTAGCCTAGTGGTTAGAGTGTAGGGGCGGCAGGTAGCCTAGTGGTTAGAGTGTAGGGGCGGCAGGTAGCCTAGTGGTTAGAGTGTATGGGCGGCAGGTAGCCTAGTGGTTAGAGTGTAGGGGCGGCAGGTAGCCTAGTGGTTAGAGTGTAGGGGCGGCAGGTAGCCTAGTGGTTAGAGTGTAGGGGCGGCAGGTAGCCTAGTGGTTAGAGTGTAGGGGCGGCAGGTAGCCTAGTGGTTAGAGTGTAGGGGCGGCAGGTAGCCTAGTGGTTAGAGTGTAGGGGCGGCAGGTAGCCTAGTGGTTAGAGTGTAGGGGCGGCAGGTAGCCTAGTGGTTAGAGTGTAGGGGCGGCAGGTAGCCTAGTGGTTAGAGTGTATGGGCGGCAGGTAGCCTAGTGGTTAGAGTGTAGGGGCGGCAGGTAGCCTAGTGGTTAGAGTGTAGGGGCGGCAGGTAGCCTAGTGGTTAGAGTGTAGGGGCGGCAGGTAGCCTAGTGGTTAGAGTGTAGGGGCGGCAGGTAGCCTAGTGGTTAGAGTGTATGGGCGGCAGGTAGCCTAGTGGTTAGAGTGTATGGGCGGCAGGTAGCCTAGTGGTTAGAGTGTATGGGCGGCAGGTAGCCTAGTGGTTAGAGTGTAGGGGCGGCAGGTAGCCTAGTGGTTAGAGTGTAGGGGCGGCAGGTAGCCTAGTGGTTAGAGTGTAGGGGCGGCAGGTAGCCTAGTGGTTAGAGTGTAGGGGCGGCAGGTAGCCTAGTGGTTAGAGTGTAGGGGCGGCAGGTAGCCTAGTGGTTAGAGTGTATGGGCGGCAGGTAGCCTAGTGGTTAGAGTGTAGGGGCGGCAGGTAGCCTAGTGGTTAGAGTGTAGGGCGGCAGGTAGCCTAGTGGTTAGAGTGTAGGGGCGGCAGGTAGCCTAGTGGTTAGAGTGTAGGGGCGGCAGGTAGCCTAGTGGTTAGAGTGTGTAGGGGCGGCAGGTAGCCTAGTGGTTAGAGTGTAGGGGCGGCAGGTAGCCTAGTGGTTAGAGTGTAGGGGCGGCAGGTAGCCTAGTGGTTAGAGTGTAGGGGGGCAGGTAGCCTAGTGGTTAGAGTGTAGGGGCGGCAGGTAGCCTAGTGGTTAGAGTGTAGGGCGGCAGGTAGCCTAGTGGTTAGAGTGTAGGGGCGGCAGGTAGCCTAGTGGTTAGAGTGTAGGGGCGGCAGGTAGCCTAGTGGTTAGAGTGTAGGGGCGGCAGGTAGCCTAGTGGTTAGAGTGTAGGGGCGGCAGGTAGCCTAGTGGTTAGAGTGTATGGGCGGCAGGTAGCCTAGTGGTTAGAGTGTAGGCGGCAGGTAGCCTAGTGGTTAGAGTGTAGGGGCGGCAGGTAGCCTAGTGGTTAGAGTGTATGGGCGGCAGGTAGCCTAGTGGTTAGAGTGTAGGGGCGGCAGGTAGCCTAGTGGTTAGAGTGTAGGGGCGGCAGGTAGCCTAGTGGTTAGAGTGTAGGGGCGGCAGGTAGCCTAGTGGTTAGAGTGTAGGGGCGGCAGGTAGCCTAGTGGTTAGAGTGTAGGGGCGGCAGGTAGCCTAGTGGTTAGAGTGTAGGGCGGCAGGTAGCCTAGTGGTTAGAGTGTAGGGGCGGCAGGTAGCCTAGTGGTTAGAGTGTATGGGCGGCAGGTAGCCTAGTGGTTAGAGTGTAGGGGCGGCAGGTAGCCTAGTGGTTAGAGTGTAGGGGCGGCAGGTAGCCTAGTGGTTAGAGTGTATGGGCGGCAGGTAGCCTAGTGGTTAGAGTGTAGGGGCGGCAGGTAGCCTAGTGGTTAGAGTGTAGGGGCGGCAGGTAGCCTAGTGGTTAGAGTGTAGGGGCGGCAGGTAGCCTAGTGGTTAGAGTGTAGGGGCGGCAGGTAGCCTAGTGGTTAGAGTGTAGGGGCGGCAGGTAGCCTAGTGGTTAGAGTGTAGGGGCGGCAGGTAGCCTAGTGGTTAGAGTGTAGGGGCGGCAGGTAGCCTAGTGGTTAGAGTGTAGGGGCGGCAGGTAGCCTAGTGGTTAGAGTGTAGGGGCGGCAGGTAGCCTAGTGGTTAGAGTGTATGGGCGGCAGGTAGCCTAGTGGTTAGAGTGTATGGGCGGCAGGTAGCCTAGTGGTTAGAGTGTATGGGCGGCAGGTAGCCTAGTGGTTAGAGTGTATGGGCGGCAGGTAGCCTAGTGGTTAGAGTGTATGGGCGGCAGGTAGCCTAGTGGTTAGAGTGTAGGGGCGGCAGGTAGCCTAGTGGTTAGAGTGTAGGGGCGGCAGGTAGCCTAGTGGTTAGAGTGTAGGGGCGGCAGGTAGCCTAGTGGTTAGAGTGTAGGGCGGCAGGTAGCCTAGTGGTTAGAGTGTAGGGGCGGCAGGTAGCCTAGTGGTTAGAGTGTAGGGGCGGCAGGTAGCCTAGTGGTTAGAGTGTAGGGGCGGCAGGTAGCCTAGTGGTTAGAGTGTAGGGGCGGCAGGTAGCCTAGTGGTTAGAGTGTAGGGGCGGCAGGTAGCCTAGTGGTTAGAGTGTAGGGGCGGCAGGTAGCCTAGTGGTTAGAGTGTAGGGGCGGCAGGTAGCCTAGTGGTTAGAGTGTAGGGGCGGCAGGTAGCCTAGTGGTTAGAGTGTAGGGGCGGCAGGTAGCCTAGTGGTTAGAGTGTAGGGGCGGCAGGTAGCCTAGTGGTTAGAGTGTAGGGGCGGCAGGTAGCCTAGTGGTTAGAGTGTAGGGGCGGCAGGTAGCCTAGTGGTTAGAGTGTATGGCGGCAGGTAGCCTAGTGGTTAGAGTGTTGGGCGGCAGGTAGCCTAGTGGTTAGAGTGTAGGGGCGGCAGGTAGCCTAGTGGTTAGAGTGTATGGGCGGCAGGTAGCCTAGTGGTTAGAGTGTATGGCGGCAGGTAGCCTAGTGGTTAGAGTGTAGGGGCGGCAGGTAGCCTAGTGGTTAGAGTGTATGGGCGGCAGGTAGCCTAGTGGTTAGAGTGTATGGGCGGCAGGTAGCCTAGTGGTTAGAGTGTATGGGCGGCAGGTAGCCTAGTGGTTAGAGTGTAGGGGCGGCAGGTAGCCTAGTGGTTAGAGTGTATGGGCGGCAGGTAGCCTAGTGGTTAGAGTGTATGGGCGGCAGGTAGCCTAGTGGTTAGAGTGTAGGGGCGGCAGGTAGCCTAGTGGTTAGAGTGTAGGGGCGGCAGGTAGCCTAGTGGTTAGAGTGTAGGGGCGGCAGGTAGCCTAGTGGTTAGAGTGTAGGGGCGGCAGGTAGCCTAGTGGTTAGAGTGTATGGGCGGCAGGTAGCCTAGTGGTTAGAGTGTAGGGGCGGCAGGTAGCCTAGTGGTTAGAGTGTAGGGGCGGCAGGTAGCCTAGTGGTTAGAGTGTAGGGGCGGCAGGTAGCCTAGTGGTTAGAGTGTAGGGGCGGCAGGTAGCCTAGTGGTTAGAGTGTAGGGGCGGCAGGTAGCCTAGTGGTTAGAGTGTATGGGCGGCAGGTAGCCTAGTGGTTAGAGTGTAGGGGCGGCAGGTAGCCTAGTGGTTAGAGTGTAGGGGCGGCAGGTAGCCTAGTGGTTAGAGTGTAGGGGCGGCAGGTAGCCTAGTGGTTAGAGTGTAGGGGCGGCAGGTAGCCTAGTGGTTAGAGTGTAGGGGCGGCAGGTAGCCTAGTGGTTAGAGTGTAGGGCGGCAGGTAGCCTAGTGGTTAGAGTGTAGAGGCGGCAGGTAGCCTAGTGGTTAGAGTGTAGGGGCGGCAGGTAGCCTAGTGGTTAGAGTGTATGGGCGGCAGGTAGCCTAGTGGTTAGAGTGTATGGGCGGCAGGTAGCCTAGTGGTTAGAGTGTATGGGCGGCAGGTAGCCTAGTGGTTAGAGTGTAGGGGCAGTAGATAGCCTAGTGGTTGGTTTATGGGGAAGGTGTATGGGCGGCAGGTAGCCTAGTGGTTAGAGTGTAGGGGCGGCAGGTAACCTAGTGGCTAGAGTGTAGGGGCGGCAGGTAGCCTAGTGGTTAGAGTGTAGGGGCGGCAGGGTAGCCTAGTGGTTAGAGTGTAGGGGCGGCAGGTAGCCTAGTGGTTTAGAGTGTAGGGGCAGTAGATAGCCTAGTGGTTAGAGTGTAGGGGCGGCAGGTAGCCTAGTGGTTAGAGTGTAGGGGCGGCAGGTAACCTAGTGGCTAGAGTGTAGGGGCGGCAGGTAGCCTAGTGGTTAGAGTGTAGGGGCGGCAGGTAGCCTAGTGGTTAGAGTGTAGGGGCGGCAGGTAGCCTAGTGGTTAGAGTGTAGGGGCAGTAGATAGCCTAGTGGTTAGAGTGTAGGGGCGGGCAGGTAGCCTAGTGGTTAGAGTGTAGAGGTGGCAGGTAGCCTAGTGGTTAGAGTGTAGGGGAGGCAGGTAGCCTAGTGGCTAGCGTGTGGGGCGGCAGGTAGCCTAGTGGTTAGAGTGTAGAGGAGGCAGGTAGTCTAGTGGTTAGAGTGTAGGGGCGGCAGGTAGCCTAGTGGTTAGAGTGTAGGGGCGGCAGGTAGCCTAGTGGTTAGAGTGTATGGGCGGCAGATAGCCTAGTGGTTAGAGTCTATGGCGGCAGGTAACCTAGTGGTTAGAGTGTAGGGGCGGCAGGTAGCCTAGTGGTTAGAGTGTATGGGCGGCAGGTAGCCTAGTGGTTAGAGTGTATGGGCGGCAGGTAACCTAGTTGTTAGAGTGTATGGGCGGCAGGTAGCCTAGTGGTTAGAGTGTAGGGGCAGTAGATAGCCTAGTTGTTAGAGTGTATGGGCGGCAGGTAGCCTAGTGGTTAGAGTGTATGGGCGGCAGGTAGCCTAGTGGTTAGAGTGTAGGGGCGGCAGGTAACCTAGTGGCTAGAGTGTAGGGGTGGCAGGTAGCCTAGTGGTTAGAGTGTAGAGGAGGCAGGTAGTCTAGTGGTTAGAGTGTAGGGGCGGCAGGTAGCCTAGTGGTTAGAGTGTAGAGGAGGCAGGTAGTCTAGTGGTTAGAGTGTAGGGGCGGCAGGGAGCCTAGTGGTTAGAGTGTAGGGGCGGCAGGTAGCCTAGTGGTTAGAGTGTAGGGGCGGCAGGTAGCCTAGTGGTTAGAGTGTAGGGGAGGCAGGTAGCCTAGTGGTTAGAGTGTAGGGGCAGTAGATAGCCTAGTTGTTAGAGTGTATATGCGGCAGGTATCCTAGTGCTTAGAGTGTTTGGGCGGCAGGTAGCCTAGTGGTTAGAGTGTAGGGGCAGCAGGTAGCCTAGTGGTTAGAGTGTATGGGCGGCAGATAGCCTAGTGGTTAGAGTCTATGGGCGGCAGGTAACCTAGTGGTTAGAGTGTAGGGGCGGCAGGTAGCCTAGTGGTTAGAGTGTATGGGCGGCAGGTAGCCTAGTGGTTAGAGTGTATGGGCGGCAGGTAACCTAGTTGTTAGAGAGTATGGGCGGCAGGTAGCCTAGTGGTTAGAGTGTAGGGGCGGCAGGTAGCCTAGTGGTTAGAGTGTAGGGGCGGCAGGTAGCCTAGTGGTTAGAGTGTATGGGCGGCAGGTAGCCTAGTGGTTAGAGTGTATGGGCGGCAGGTAACCTAGTTGTTAGAGTGTATGGGCGGCAGGTAGCCTAGTGGTTAGAGTGTAGGGGCAGTAGATACCCTAGTTGTTAGAGTGTATGGGCGGCAGGTAGCCTAGTGGTTAGAGTGTATGGGCGGCAGGTAGCCTAGTGGTTAGAGTGTAGGGGCGGCAGGTAACCTAGTGGCTAGAGTGTAGGGTGGCAGGTAGCCTAGTGGTTAGAGTGTAGAGGAGGCAGGTAGTCTAGTGGTTAGAGTGTAGGGGCGGCAGGTAGCCTAGTGGTTAGAGTGTAGAGGAGGCAGGTAGTCTAGTGGTTAGAGTGTAGGGGCGGCAGGGAGCCTAGTGGTTAGAGTGTAGGGGCGGCAGGTAGCCTAGTGGTTAGAGTGTAGGGGCGGCAGGTAGCCTAGTGGTTAGAGTGTAGGGGAGGCAGGTAGCCTAGTGGTTAGAGTGTAGGGGCAGTAGATAGCCTAGTTGTTAGAGTGTATATGCGGCAGGTATCCTAGTGCTTAGAGTGTTTGGGCGGCAGGTAGCCTAGTGGTTAGAGTGTAGGGGCAGCAGGTAGCCTAGTGGTTAGAGTGTATGGGCGGCAGATAGCCTAGTGGTTAGAGTCTATGGGCGGCAGGTAACCTAGTGGTTAGAGTGTAGGGGCGGCAGGTAGCCTAGTGGTTAGAGTGTATGGGCGGCAGGTAGCCTAGTGGTTAGAGTGTATGGGCGGCAGGTAACCTAGTTGTTAGAGAGTATGGGCGGCAGGTAGCCTAGTGGTTAGAGTGATGGGGCAGTAGATAGCCTAGTTGTTAGAGTGTATGGGCGGCAGGTAGCCTAGTGGTTAGAGTGTATGGGCGGCAGGTAGCCTAGTGGTTAGAGTGTGGGGGCGGCAGGTAAACTAGTGGCTATAGTGTAGGGGTGGCAGGTAGCCTAGTGGTTAGAGTGTAGGGGAGGCAGGTAGCCTAGTGGCTAGAGTGTTGGGGCGGCAGGTAGCCTAGTGGTTAGAGTGTAGAGGAGGCAGGTAGTCTAGTGGTTAGAGTGTAGGGGCGGCAGGTAGCCTAGTGGTTAGAGTGATGGGGCAGTAGGTAGCCTAGTGGCTAGAGTGTAGGGGTGGCAGGTAGCCTTGTGGTTAGAGTGTAGGGGAGGCAGGTAGCCTAGTGGCTAGAGTGTTGGGGCGGCAGGTAGCCTAGTGGTTAGAGTGTAGAGGAGGCAGGTAGTCTAGTGGTTAGAGTGTAGTGGCGGCAGGGAGCCTAGTGGTTAGAGTGTAGGGGCAGTAGATAGCCTAGTGGTTAGAGTCTATGGCGGCAGGTAACCTAGTGGTTAGAGTGTTGGGGGCGGCAGGTAGCCTAGTGGTTAGAGTGTATGGGCGGCAGGTAGCCTAGTGGTTAGAGTGTATGGGCGGCAGGTAACCTAGTTGTTAGAGTGTATGGGCGGCAGGTAGCCTAGTGGTTAGAGTGTAGGGGCAGTAGATAGCCTAGTTGTTAGAGTGTATGGGCGGCAGGTAGCCTAGTGGTTAGAGTGTATGGGCGGCAGGTAGCCTAGTGGTTAGAGTGTAGGGGTGGCAGGTAACCTAGTGGCTAGAGTGTAGGGGTGGCAGGTAGCCTAGTGGTTAGAGTGTAGAGGAGGCAGGTAGTCTAGTGGTTAGAGTGTAGGGGCGGCAGGTAGCCTAGTGGTTAGAGTGTATGGGCGGCAGGTAGCCTAGTGGTTAGAGTGTATGGGCGGCAGGTAACCTAGTTGTTAGAGTGTATGGGCGGCAGGTAGACTAGTGGTTAGAGTGTAGGGGCAGTAGATAGCCTAGTTGTTAGAGTGTATGGGCGGCAGGTAGCCTAGTGGTTAGAGTGTATGGGCGGCAGGTAGCCTAGTGGTTAGAGTGTAGGGGCGGCAGGTAACCTAGTGGCTAGAGTGTAGGGGCGGCAGGTAGCCTAGTGGTTAGAGTGTAGGGGCGGCAGGTAGCCTAGTGGTTAGAGTGTAGGGGCGGCAGGTAGCCTAGTGGTTAGAGTGTAGGGGCAGTAGATAGCCTAGTTGTTAGAGTGTATATGCGGAAGGTATCCTAGTGCTTAGAGTGTTTGGGCGGCAGGTAGCCTAGTGGTTAGAGTGTAGGGGCGGCAGGTAGCCTAGTGGTTAGAGTGTAGAGGTGGCAGGTAGCCTAGTGGTTAGAGTGTAGGGGAGGCAGGTAGCCTAGTGGCTAGAGTGTTGGGGCGGCAGGTAGCCTAGTGGTTAGAGTGTAGAGGAGGCAGGTAGTCTAGTGGTTAGAGTGTAGGGGCGGCAGGTAGCCTAGTGGTTAGAGTGTAGGGGCGGCAGGTAGCCTAGTGGTTAGAGTGTATGGGCGGCAGATAGCCTAGTGGTTAGAGTCTATGGCGGCAGGTAACCTAGTGGTTAGATTGTAGGGGCGGCAGGTAGCCTAGTGGTTAGAGTGTATGGGCGGCAGGTAGCCTAGTGGTTAGAGTGTATGGGCGGCAGGTAACCTAGTTGTTAGAGTGTATGGGCGGCAGGTAGCCTAGTGGTTAGAGTGTAGGGGCAGTAGATAGCCTAGTTGTTAGAGTGTATGGGCGGCAGGTAGCCTAATGGTTAGAGTGTATGGGCGGCAGGTAGCCTAGTGGTTAGAGTGTAGGGGCGGCAGGTAACCTAGTGGCTAGAGTGTAGGGGTGGCAGGTAGCCTAGTGGTTAGAGTGTAGAGGAGGCAGGTAGTCTAGTGGTTAGAGTGTAGGTGCGGCAGGTAGCCTAGTGGTTAGAGTGTATGGGCGGCAGGTAGCCTAGTGGTTAGAGTGTATGGGCGGCAGGTAACCTAGTTGTTAGAGTGTATGGGCGGCAGGTAGCCTAGTGGTTAGAGTGTAGGGGCGGCAGGTAGCCTAGTGGTTAGAGTGTTTGGGCGGCAGATAGCCTAGTGGTTAGAGTCTATGGGCGGCAGGTAACCTAGTGGTTAGAGTGTAGGGGAGGCAGGTAGCCTAGTGGCTAGAGTGTTGGGGCGGCAGGTAGCCTAGTGGTTAGAGTGTAGAGGAGGCAGGTAGTCTAGTGGTTAGAGTGTAGGGGCGGCAGGTAGCCTAGTGGTTAGAGTGTAGGGGCGGCAGGTAGCCTAGTGGTTAGAGTGTAGGGGCGGCAGGTAGCCTAGTGGTTAGAGTGTATGGGCGGCAGATAGCCTAGTGGTTAGAGTCTATGGGCGGCAGGTAACCTAGTGGTTAGAGTGTAGGGGCGGCAGGTAGCCTAGTGGTTAGAGTGTATTGGCGGCAGGTAGCCTAGTGGTTAGAGTGTATGGGCGGCAGGTAACCTAGTTGTTAGAGTGTATGGGCAGTAGATAGCCTAGTTGTTAGAGTGTATGGGCGGCAGGTAGCCTAGTGGTTAGAGTGTAGAGGAGGCAGGTAGTCTAGTGGTTAGAGTGTAGGGGCGGCAGGTAGCCTAGTGGTTAGAGTGTATGGGCAGTAGATAGCCTAGTTGTTAGAGTGTATGGGCGGCAGGTAGCCTAGTGGTTAGAGTGTAGAGGAGGCAGGTAGTCTAGTGGTTAGAGTGTATGGGCGGCAGGTAGCCTAGTGGTTAGAGTGTATGGGCGGCAGGTAACCTAGTTGTTAGAGTGTATGGGCGGCAGGTAGACTAGTGGTTAGAGTGTAGGGGCAGTAGATAGCCTAGTTGTTAGAGTGTATGGGCGGCAGGTAGCCTAGTGGTTAGAGTGTACTGGCGGCAGGTAGCCTAGTGGTTAGAGTGTAGGGGTGGCAGGTAACCTAGTGGCTAGAGTGTAGGGGCGGCAGGTAGCCTAGTGGTTAGAGTGTAGGGGCGGCAGGTAGCCTAGTGGTTAGAGTGTAGGGGCGGCAGGTAGCCTAGTGGTTAGAGTGTATGGGCGGCAGATAGCCTAGTGGTTAGAGTCTATGGCGGCAGGTAACCTAGTGGTTAGAGTGTAGGGGCGGCAGGTAGCCTAGTGGTTAGAGTGTATGGGCGGCAGGTAGCCTAGTGGTTAGAGTGTATGGGCGGCAGGTAACCTAGTTGTTAGAGTGTATGGGCAGTAGATAGCCTAGTTGTTAGAGTGTATGGGCGGCAGGTAGCCTAGTGGTTAGAGTGTATGGGCGGCAGGTAGCCTAGTGGTTAGAGTGTGGGGGCGGCAGGTAACCTAGTGGCTAGAGTGTAGGGGTGGCAGGTAGCCTAGTGGTTAGAGTGTAGAGGAGGCAGGTAGTCTAGTGGTTAGAGTGTAGGGGCGGCAGGTAGCCTAGTGGTTAGAGTGTGGAGGAGGCAGGTAGCCTAGTGGTTAGAGTGTAGAGGTGGCAGGTAACCTAGTGGTTAGAGTGTAGAGGTGGCAGGTAGCCTAGTGGTTAGAGTGTCGGGGTGGCAGGTAGCCTAGTGGTTAGAGTGTAGGGGCGGCAGTTAACCTAGTGGCTAGAGTGTAGGGGTGGCAGGTAACCTAGTGGTTAGAGTGTAGGGGTGGCAGGTAGCCTAGTGGTTAGAGTGTATGGGCGGCAGGTAGCCTAGTGGTTAGAGTGTATGGGCGGCAGGTAACCTAGTTGTTAGAGTGTATGGGCGGCAGGTAGCCTAGTGGTTAGAGTGTAGGGGCAGTAGATAGCCTAGTTGTTAGAGTGTATGGGCGGCAGGTAGCCTAGTGGTTAGAGTGTATGGGCGGCAGGTAGCCTAGTGGTTAGAGTGTAGGGGCGGCAGGTAACCTAGTGGCTAGAGTGTAGGGGTGGCAGGTAGCCTAGTGGTTAGAGTGTAGAGGAGGCAGGTAGTCTAGTGGTTAGAGTGTAGGGGCGGCAGGTAGCCTAGTGGTTAGAGTGTATGGGCGGCAGGTAGCCTAGTGGTTAGAGTGTATGGGCGGCAGGTAACCTAGTTGTTAGAGTGTATGGGCGGCAGGTAGCCTAGTGGTTAGAGTGTAGGGGCAGTAGATAGCCTAGTTGTTAGAGTGTATGGGCGGCAGGTAGCCTAGTGGTTAGAGTGTATGGGCGGCAGGTAGCCTAGTGGTTAGAGTGTAGGGGCGGCAGGTAACCTAGTGGCTAGAGTGTAGGGGTGGCAGGTAGCCTAGTGGTTAGAGTGTAGAGGAGGCAGGTAGTCTAGTGGTTAGAGTGTAGGGGCGGCAGGTAGCCTAGTGGTTAGAGTGTATGGGCGGCAGGTAGCCTAGTGGTTAGAGTGTATGGGCGGCAGGTAACCTAGTTGTTAGAGTGTATGGGCGGCAGGTAGACTAGTGGTTAGAGTGTAGGGGCAGTAGATAGCCTAGTTGTTAGAGTGTATGGGCGGCAGGTAGCCTAGTGGTTAGAGTGTACTGGCGGCAGGTAGCCTAGTGGTTAGAGTGTAGGGGTGGCAGGTAACCTAGTGGCTAGAGTGTAGGGGCGGCAGGTAGCCTAGTGGTTAGAGTGTAGGGGCGGCAGGTAGCCTAGTGGTTAGAGTGTAGGGGCGGCAGGTAGCCTAGTGGTTAGAGTGTATGGGCGGCAGATAGCCTAGTGGTTAGAGTCTATGGCGGCAGGTAACCTAGTGGTTAGAGTGTAGGGGCGGCAGGTAGCCTAGTGGTTAGAGTGTATGGGCGGCAGGTAGCCTAGTGGTTAGAGTGTATGGGCGGCAGGTAACCTAGTTGTTAGAGTGTATGGGCAGTAGATAGCCTAGTTGTTAAAGTGTATGGGCGGCAGGTAGCCTAGTGGTTAGAGTGTATGGGCGGCAGGTAGCCTAGTGGTTAGAGTGTGGGGGCGGCAGGTAACTTAGTGGCTAGAGTGTAGGGGTGGCAGGTAGCCTAGTGGTTAGAGTGTAGAGGAGGCAGGTAGTCTAGTGGTTAGAGTGTAGGGGCGGCAGGTAGCCTAGTGGTTAGAGTGTGGAGGAGGCAGGTAGCCTAGTGGTTAGAGTGTAGAGGTGGCAGGTAACCTAGTGGTTAGAGTGTAGAGGTGGCAGGTAGCCTAGTGGTTAGAGTGTCGGGGTGGCAGGTAGCCTAGTGGTTAGAGTGTAGAGGTGGCAGGTAACCTAGTGGTTATAGTGTCGGGGTGGCAGGTAGCCTAGTGGTTAGAGTGTAGAGGTGGCAGGGTAGTCTAGTGGTTAGAGTGTAGAGGTGGCAGGTAGCCTAGTGGTTAGAGTGTAGGGGCAGTAGATAGCCTAGTTGTTAGAGTGTATATGCGGCAGGTATCCTAGTGCTTAGAGTGTTTGGGCGGCAGGTAGCCTAGTGGTTAGAGTGCAGGGGCGGCAGGTAACCTAGTGGTTAGAGTGTAGGGGCAGTAGATAGCCTAGTTGTTAGAGTGTATGGGCGGCAGGTAGCCTAGTGGTTAGAGTGTATGGGCGGCAGGTAGCCTAGTGGTTAGAGTGTAGGGGCGGCAGGTAACCTAGTGGCTAGAGTGTAGGGGTGGCAGGTAGCCTAGTGGTTAGAGTGTAGAGGAGGCAGGTAGCCTAGTGGTCAGAGTCTAGAGGTGGCAGGTAACCTAGTGGTTAGAGTGTAGAGGTGGCAGGTAGCCTAGTGGTTAGAGTGTCGGGGTGGCAGGTAGCCTAGTGGTTAGAGTGTAGAGGTGGCAGGTAACCTAGTGGTTATAGTGTCGGGGTGGCAGGTAGCCTAGTGGTTAGAGTGTAGAGGTGGCAGGGTAGCCTAGTGGTTAGAGTGTAGAGGTGGCAGGTAGCCTAGTGGTTAGAGTGTAGGGGCAGTAGATAGCCTAGTTGTTAGTGTGTATACGCGGCAGGTATCCTAGTGCTTAGAGTGTTTGGGCGGCAGGTAGCCTAGTGGTTAGAGTGCAGGGGCGGCAGGTAACCTAGTGGTTAGAGTGTATGGGCGGCAGGTAGCCTAGTGGTTAGAGTGTATGGGCGGCAGGTAGCCTAGTGGTTAGAGTGTATGGGCGGCAGGTAGCCTAGTGGTTAGAGTGTAGGGGCGGCAGGTAGCCTAGTGGTTAGAGTGTAGAGGAGGCAGGTAGTCTAGTGGTTAGAGTGTAGGGGCAGTAGATAGCCTAGTTTTTAGAGTGTATATGCGGTAGGTATCCTAGTGCTTAGTGCTTAGTGTCTCAGCCTCCAGTATTTATGCTGCAGTAGTTTATGTGTCGGGGGGCTGGGGTCAGTTTGTTATATCTGGAGTACTTCTCCTGTCCTATTCGGTGTCCTGTGTGAATCTAAGTGTGCGTTCTCTAATTCTCTCCTTCTCTCTTTCTTTCTCTCTCTCGGAGGACCTGAGCCCTAGGACCATGCCCCAGGACTACCTGACATGATGACTCCTTGCTGTCCCCAGTCCACCTGGCCATGCTGCTGTTCCAGTTTCAACTGACCTGAGCCCTAGGACCATGCCCCAGGACTACCTGACATGATGACTCCTTGCTGTCCCCAGTCTACCTGGCCATGCTGCTGCTCCAGTTTCAACTTCCACCTGACTGTGCTGCTGCTCTAGTTTCAACTGTTCTGCCTTATTATTATTCGACCATGCTGGTCATTTATGAACATTGAACATCTTGACCATGTTCTGTTATAATCTCCACCCGGCACAGCCAGAAGAGGACTGGCCACCCCACATAGCCTGGTTCCTCTCTAGGTTTCTTCCTAGGTATTGGCCTTTCTAGGGAGTTTTTCCTAGCCACTGTGCTTCTCCACCTGCATTGCTTGCTGTTTGGGGTTTTAGGCTGGGTTTCTGTACAGCACTTTGAGATATCAGCTGATGTACGAAGGGCTATATAAATAAATTTGATTTGATTTGATTTGATTTGCTTAGAGTGTTTGGGCGGCAGGTAGCCTAGTGGTTAGAGTGTAGGGGCGGCAGGTAGCCTAGTGGTTAGAGTGTATGGGCGGCAGGTAGCCTAGTGGTTAGAGTGTATGGGCGGCAGGTAGCCTAGTGGTTAGAGTGTATGGGCGGCAGGTAGCCTAGTGGTTAGAGTGTAGGGGCGGCAGGTAACCTAGTGGCTAGAGTGTAGGGGTGGCAGGTAGCCAAGTGGTTAGAGTGTAGAGGAGGAAGGTAGTCTAGTGGTTAGATTGTAGGGGCGGAAGGTAGCCTAGTGGTTAGAGTGTATGGGCGGCAGGTAGCCTAGTGGTTAGAGTGTATGGGCGGCAGGTAACCTAGTTGTTAGAGTGTATGGGCGGCAGGTAGCCTAGTGGTTAGAGTGTAGGGGCGGCAGGTAACCTAGTGGCTAGAGTGTATGGGTGGCAGGTAGCCTAGTGGTTAGAGTGTAGAGGAGGCAGGTAGCCTAGTGGTTAGAGTGTAGAGGCGGCAGGTAGCCTAGTGGTTAGAGTGTATGGGCGGCAGGTAACCTAGTGGTTAGAGTGTATGGGCGGCAGGAAGCCTAGTGGTTAGAGTGTAGAGGTGGCAGGTAGCCTAGTGGTTAGAGTGTCGGGGTGGCAGGTAGCCTAGTGGTTAGAGTGTCGGGGTGGCAGGTAGCCTAGTGGTGAGAGTGTAGAGGTGGCAGGTAACCTAGTGGTTAGAGTGTCGGGGTGGCAGGTAGCCTAGTGGTTAGAGTGTAGAGGTGGCAGGGTAGCCTAGTGGTTAGAGTGTAGAGGTGGCAGGTAGCCTAGTGGTTAGAGTGTAGGGGCAGTAGATAGCCTAGTTGTTAAAGTGTATATGCGGCAGGTATCCTAGTGCTTAGAGTGTTTGGGCGGCAGGTAGCCTAGTGGTTAGAGTGTAGGGGCGCAGGTAGCCTAGTGGTTAGAGTGTTTGGGCGGCAGGTAGCCTAGTGGTTAGAGTGTATGGGCGGCAGGTAGCCTAGTGGTTAGAGTGTATGGGCGGCAGGTAGCCTAGTGGTTAGAGTGTAGGGGCGGCAGGTAACCTAGTGGCTTGAGTGTAGGGGTGGCAGGTAGCCTAGTGGTTAGAGTGTAGAGGAGGCAGGTAGTCTAGTGGTTAGATTGTAGGGGCGGCAGGTAGCCTAGTGGTTAGAGTGTATGGGCGGCAGGTAGCCTAGTGGTTAGAGTGTATGGGCGGCAGGTAACCTAGTTGTTAGAGTGTATGGGCGGCAGGTAGCCTAGTGGTTAGAGTGTAGGGGCAGTAGATAGCCTAGTTGTTAGAGTGTATGGGCGGCAGGTAGCCTAGTGGTTAGAGTGTATGGGCGACAGGTAGCCTAGTGGTTAGAGTGTAGAGGTGGCAGGTAACCTAGTGGTTAGAGTGTAGGGGCGGCAGGTAGCCTAGTGGTTAGAGTGTAGGGGCGGCAGGTAGCCTAGTGATTAGAGTGTATGGGCGGCAGGTAACCTAGTGGTTAGAGTGTAGGGGGGGCGGCAGGTAGCCTAGTGGTTAGAGCGTATGGGCGGCAGGTAGCCTAGTGGTTAGAGTGTATGGGCGGCAGGTAGCCTAGTGGTTAGAGTGTAGGGGCGGCAGGTAACCTAGTGGCTAGAGTGTAGGGGCGGCATGTAGCCTAGTGGTTAGAGTGTATGGGCGGCAGGTAGCCTAGTGGTTAGAGTGTAGGGGCGGCAGGTAACCTAGTGGTTAGAGCGTATGGGCGGCATGTAGCCTAGTGGTTAGAGTGTATGGGCGGCAGGTAACCTAGTGGTTAGAGTGTAGGTGCGGCAGGTAACCTAGTGGCTAGAGTGTATGGGCGGCAGGTAGCCTAGTGGTTAGAGTGTAGGGGCGGCAGGTAGCCTAGTGATTAGAGTGTATGGGCGGCAGGTAACCTAGTGGTTAGAGTTTCGGGGGGCGGCAGGTAGCCTAGTGGTTAGAGTGTAGGGGGGCGGCAGGTAGCCTAGTGGTTAGAGTGTAGAGGAGGCAGGTAGTCTAGTGGTTAGAGTGTAGGGGCGGCAGGTAGCCTAGTGGTTAGAGATGTAGGGGCGGCAGGTAGCCTAGTGGTTAGGGTGTATGGGCGGCAGGTATCCTAGTGATTAGAGTGTATGGGCGGCAGGTAGCCTAGTGATTAGAGTGTATGGGCGGCAGGTAACCTAGTGGTTAGAGTGTAGGGGGGCGGCAGGTAGCCTAGTGGTTAGAGCGTATGGGCGGCAGGTAGCCTAGTGGTTAGAGTGTATGGGTGGCAGGTAGCCTAGTTGTTAGAGTGTATATACGGCAGGTAGCCTAGTGGTTAGAGTGTAGGGGCGGCAGGTAGCCTAGTGGTTAGAGTGTAGGGGCGGCAGGTAGCCTAGTGGTTAGAGTGTATGGGCGGCAGCTAGTGGTTCGAGTGTATGGGCGGCAGGTAGCCTAGTGGTTAGAGTGTAGAGGTGGCAGGTAACCTAGTGGTTAGAGTGTAGAGGTGGCAGGTAGCCTAGTGGTTAGAGTGTCGGGGTGGCAGGTAGCCTAGTGTTTAGAGTGTAGAGGTGGCAGGGTAGCCTAGTGGTTAGAGTTTATGGGCGGCAGGTAGCCTAGTGGTTAGAGTGTATGGGCGGCAGGTAGCCTAGTGGTTAGAGTGTATGGGTGGCAGGTAGCCTAGTTGTTAGAGTGTATATGCGGCAGGTAGCCTAGTGGTTAGAGTGTAGGGGCGGCAGGTAACCTAGTGGTTAGAGTGTAGGGGCGGCAGGTAGCCTAGTGGTTAGAGTGTAGAGGAGGCAGGTAGTCTAGTGGTTAGAGTGTAGGGGCGGCAGGTAGCCTAGTGGTTAGGGTGTATGGGCGGCTGTTATCCTAGTGATTAGAGTGTATGGGCGGCAGGTAGCCTAGTGATTAGAGTGTATGGGCGGCAGGTAACCTAGTGGTTAGAGTGTAGGGGGGCGGCAGGTAGCCTAGTGGTTAGAGCGTATGGGCGGCAGGTAGCCTAGTGGTTAGAGTGTATATACGGCAGGTAGCCTAGTGGTTAGAGTGTAGGGGCGGCAGGTAGCCTAGTGGTTAGAGTGTAGGGGCGGCAGGTAGCCTAGTGGTTAGAGTGTATGGGCGGCAGCTAGTGGTTCGAGTGTATGGGCGGCAGGTAGCCTAGTGGTTAGAGTGTAGAGGTGGCAGGTAACCTAGTGGTTAGAGTGTAGAGGTGGCAGGTAGCCTAGTGGTTAGAGTGTCGGGGTGGCAGGTAGCCTAGTGTTTAGAGTGTAGAGGTGGCAGGGTAGCCTAGTGGTTAGAGTTTATGGGCGGCAGGTAGCCTAGTGGTTAGAGTGTATGGGCGGCAGGTAGCCTAGTGGTTAGAGTGTATGGGTGGCAGGTAGCCTAGTTGTTAGAGTGTATATGCGGCAGGTAGCCTAGTGGTTAGAGTGTAGGGGCGGCAGGTAACCTAGTGGTTAGAGTGTAGGGGCGGCAGGTAGCCTAGTGGTTAGAGTGTAGAGGAGGCAGGTAGTCTAGTGGTTAGAGTGTAGGGGCGGCAGGTAGCCTAGTGGTTAGGGTGTATGGGCGGCTGTTATCCTAGTGATTAGAGTGTATGGGCGGCAGGTAGCCTAGTGATTAGAGTGTATGGGCGGCAGGTAACCTAGTGGTTAGAGTGTAGGGGGGCGGCAGGTAGCCTAGTGGTTAGAGCGTATGGGCGGCAGGTAGCCTAGTGGTTAGAGTGTATGGGTGGCAGGTAGCCTAGTTGTTAGAGTGTGTATGCGGCAGGTAGCCTAGTGGTTAGAGTGTAGGGGCGGCAGGTAGCCTAGTGGTTAGAGTGTAGGGGCGGCAGGTAGCCTAGTGGTTAGAGTGTATGGGCGGCAGCTAGTGGTTAGAGTGTATGGGCGGCAGGTAGCCTAGTGGTTAGAGTGTAGAGGTGGCAGGTAGCCTAGTGATTAGAGTGTATGGGCGGCAGGTACCCTAGTGGTTAGAGTGTAGGGGGGCGGCAGGTAGCCTAGTGTTTAGAGCGTATGGGTGGCATGTAGCCTAGTGGTTAGAGTGTATGGGCGGCAGGTAACCTAGTGGTTAGAGTGTAGGTGCGGCAGGTAACCTAGTGGCTAGAGTGTAGTGGCGGCAGGTAGCCTAGTGGTTAGAGTGTATGGGCGGCAGGTAGCCTAGTGATTAGAGTGTATGGGCGGCAGGTAGCCTAGTGGTTAGAGTGTATGGGCGGCAGGTAGCCTAGTGATTAGAGTGTATGGGCGGCAGGTAGCCTAGTGGTTAGAGTGTAGAGGTGGCAGGTAGCCTAGTGATTAGAGTGTATGGGCGGCAGGTAACCTAGTGGTTAGAGTGTAGGGGGGCGGCAGGTAGCCTAGTGGTTAGAGCGTATGGGCGGCAGGTAGCCTAGTGGTTAGAGTGTATGGGTGGCAGGTAGCCTAGTTGTTAGAGTGTATATACGGCAGGTAGCCTAGTGGTTAGAGTGTAGGGGCGGCAGGTAGCCTAGTGGTTAGAGTGTAGGGGCGGCAGGTAGCCTAGTGGTTAGAGTGTATGGGCGGCAGCTAGTGGTTCGAGTGTATGGGCGGCAGGTAACCTAGTGGTTAGAGTGTAGAGGTGGCAGGTAGCCTAGTGGTTAGAGTGTCGGGGTGGCAGGTAGCCTAGTGTTTAGAGTGTAGAGGTGGCAGGGTAGCCTAGTGGTTAGAGTTTATGGGCGGCAGGTAGCCTAGTGGTTAGAGTGTATGGGCGGCAGGTAGCCTAGTGGTTAGAGTGTAGAGGTGGCAGGTAACCTTGTGGTTAGAGTGTAGAGGTGGCAGGTAGCCTAGTGGTTAGAGTGTAGGGGCGGCAGGTAACCTAGTGGTTAGAATGTAGAGGAGGCAGGTAACCTAGTGGTTAGAGCGTTGGACTAGTAACCGAAAGGTAAAAATCTATCCTTCTGCCCCTGAACAAGGCAGTTAACCCACTGTTCCTAGACCGTTATTGTAAATAAATATTTATTCTTACGTGCCTAGTTAAATGAAAATAAGGCTGTGTGTATATATATCAGCCACCGTATCCTGTTTCTCTTCTTGGGGAGAGGGAGTGAATCACAGCTGGGTGAAACACATACAGGGGCAGAATCATTACAGGAATCATGAGGATAATGCATATCACTGTTAGGCAAAAAACAATCAAGGTTTTTTTAGTAGCCTACAACAACAAAAAATAAGATGTTTGCGGTGAGGTGAGCAGGTAGAATGTGCAGCTCGCATCGATGCGACCAAAAACACCGTCAGGTCAAAAGGGTCATGAAATGGGACTAAATGGTGGAGCCCTGTTATATTTCACGGGGATATTATGATGCTGACTCTCCTCCGTTTTCTCTGGGTGTTGGAAGTAAAAAGTTGCCTAAAGGTTTTTTCCACCAAGGGTTTGGGTCAGACAACTTGGTTTGCTATTGGTTTTAAGGGCATCTTTTTTTTCTTCTTTTTTTTTCTCGCTATTACTCATCTGTGTTACCGTGGCAATCCATTGGTTCTCACCACACACACACCCTGACACACACATTGGTTCTTTATTCTAATTTTATTTAGAATTTAACAAGTCAGTTTTAAGAACAAATTCTTTATCTCCGTGACAACACTTACTTCAAACGGCTTTTTCTCCATCCCTGTATTAAAAAAAAGGGTCTGGTAATACATTTAATAAAACAATCCATTTTTTGCCGGGTGGTTTTACTGATCGATAGACTAATGCTTATTGACATGCTGAATGCCTGCCAAACGGGGCCCCAACACTTTGCTGACTCTGCATGTTTGGAGATCACTGCCTGTTTCCCATGAGTAAGGTAATCACTCACTAGCTCTGAAGATCCACTGTACCCAGATAGTTTATAAAATACTCTTTTGAAGTAGAGTTTCTGTCACTGACAACCAACTCAGAGGGGATATAAGATTGATGAAACCAGTGGAAAGTTGGATAAACGTTCACAGGGTAGGTTAAACAGATGAACATTGATTTGCAAGCATTTGTGGGGAACTGTGCTTGGGAGATACTTGATCAAATATATGAAGGGCCATCTGCTCAACATTGCAAAGCGTTATGACATCAAAGTCGCATCTGCCGATCCAACAGCAGTAGTCAGAGTTAATCGATAGGAGGAGGAAATCCCCCCATAGAGGGAGGATGGTAAGGGTTCTACGGGTGGTAGAGAACACCCCATAGAGGGAGGATGGTAAGGGTTCTACGGGTGGTAGAGAACCCCCCATAGAGGGAGGATGGTAAGGGTACTACGGGTGGTGGAGAACACCCCCTAGAGGGAGGATGGTAAGGGTACTACGGGTGGTAGAGAACACCCCATAGAGGGAGGATGAAAAGGGTTCTACGGGTGGTAGAGAACACCCCATAGAGGGAGGATGGAAAGGGTTCTACGGGTGGTAGAGAACACCCCATAGAGGGAGAATGAAAAGGGTTCTATGGGTGGTAGAGAACACCCCATAGAGGGAGGATGGAAAGGGTTCTACAGGTGGTAGAGAACACCCAGACTAGAACCAGAAAAACACACAGCCAGACTAGAACCAGAAGAACACACAGCCAGACTAGAACCAGAAGACCGCACAGCCAGACTAGAACCAGAAAAACGTACTGCCAGACTAGAACCAGAAGAACATACTGCCAGACTAGAACCAGAGTAACGTGCTGCCAGAGAACGAGAACAAGAATGTGAGCTTCTAAAAACAGAGCTGGAAGCACAGTAATTAAGTTAGGCCATACCGGACCTCTGATACTGAAGGGTCTCTGATACTGACCCCCTCTATCTCTCTCTCTTTCTGTCTCGGTCTCTCTCTCTCTCTCTCTCTCTGTCTCTCTCTCTCTCTCTGTCTCTCTCTCTTGCTATCGCCCTCCCTCGAAGTTAGGCAATCCTGCACCCTCAAAAGAGTTTGATCTGGGTCAGAAAAGCCGGCTTGTACCACCTTTCAACGAGAAGGAGGTGGATGTATATTTAAATCTGCTTGCCGGATTGCGATATCTGATCACTGCTCCTCCAAAGTGTTCTTGTGGGAAAAGTTCAGAAAATGTACTCCACTTTATCTCTTGATCAGAGTTCAGATTAAAGCTGCGAGTTGGTCCCGGAGGCATACAGACAACAGTTCCGCAAATTGCAAAATAATCAGAATCGCAAAGTCGTGTTGAATTTGGAACAAGCAACAAGTCTTTTTGATCGGATGTGTGGTTCTCAAGATGTCAAAGACCTTGAGGATTTAAAGACACTCATACTGCTCAAGCAGTTCAAGAAATTGCCTTTTCACAAAGAGAGGGTTGCAACCTACATTCATGAAGACAAGGATCTCACGATTGAGAAATCTACAGTCCTTGCAGATGACTTTGTTATGACACATAAAACTACCTTCACAAACTAATCACCCAGTACTTATCCCTACAGCAATCCGGAGAGGTCAGCTCCTACTACAAGGTTTCAGCCCAAAGGCAGTGATTGGCAGAAAACTATTTTTTTACTTCGTATCCGCCTGTTGTCATTACTGCCGTGAGAGAAGGACACATTGTCTCTCAGTGAGGTTGAGGGTGATGTACAGTGAAGATGATTGGCTGAGAGACCTGTCAGTCACAGGAAGTTAGGTGTTATATGAGATGTGAGAATACACCATGAGCAACAGGGATAACAGAAAAAATAACAGAAAAATGAGAAAGAGAAAGAGCTGTTTCTTGTTGTGGGACCACTCCAACCCATCAAGTCTCTGGTTGGGACTGGTGTATCTCCAGAACAAGATTCTGGATCATATGTGTGTGATACTGTACCTTTGTTTCAGATGGATTAGTTTCTCAGCAGAGTGGTGATTATGTTAAGCGGTCTGTGAAGATTCTGCAGCACACTGGGACATCCGAGTCCTTCATTTTAAAGGGTGTTTAGCCTTTTTGTCTTCTACTCCAACAACAGGTAACAGTATATAGTGTATCACCAGTTCAATGCGTGGAGACGGGTTGCATGGAAGTTTCTTTGTATAATGTGAAACTCGAGTCTGATCTTGTTTCTGGTTTCGTCTTCGTTGAAGTGAGGCCTACCGGGGAAGGGGTTCTCATTAATTTTGGGAAATTATTTGCCTGCAGGGAAGGTTGCGCCAAATCCTGTAATTTGTAAGGAACCCAGAGTAGAGGAACCTGATGGGTTATCAGAGAAGTACATATGCTATGTCTAAGAAGAGCAAGTCTAGTGTTGAGGAGGATGTCAGCGATCCCACCATGTTTGATCTTTCTGAGACGTTTATATCCTGATTTCGGTAAACCTCCTGAGATGACATCTCCGTTGAAAACCTCAAAGTTGAGTGAGTTTTGTAGGACTTCTAAAGAGGGTCCCTACAGTTGACACTTCGTTGCCTAGGAAGCAGCTGATTGCAGAACAGAGTAAAGATGCTTCCCCAGTCTTTTTGCTAAGATACGTCCAGTGGAGGAGTTTGATCTTCGTGTGGGTTAATTTGAAAAATGTGGTTTCCTGATGAGGAAGGCCATTCTCGCGCCACTTCTGGGCAAAACGATTGGCCAAAGTGTATCTCAAATTGTCTTTTGACAAAATATACTGAGGTTTGATCACTATGGCACAGTCGCCTTCTTGGGGTCAACAAGACATATAACGTATCTTGCATTACTTCTTCTGGTCTGAAACAGGATGTTGTCATGTTTTCCAGTGGATAGGGAAACTGAACCAAACTCTGCCGGTTTCATATTTTGCAGCCTATTCCTGCTTTTGCCGGGAAAAAAACATTCAGTAGGATTCTGGTGGACTGTGTTGGTCCTTTGCCTAAAGCAAATTGATCCTAACTATCATGTGTGATGGCATTAGTTTTCGCTGAGGTCATTCCACTGAGGAAATCACGGCTCCCAGTATTGTTAAAGTGCAATTATTTTCAACATATGGACTTCCGCAGGCAGTGCAATCAGACAAAGGTTCACATTTCCTGTCAAAGTTGTTCCAGCAAGTGATAAAGCAGTTGAGTGTTACCCATTGCCTCTCTAGTACATACACTACATGACCAAAAGTATGTGGACACCTGCTCGTCGAACATCTCATTCCAAAATCATGGACATTACTAATATGGAGCTGGGCCCCTGCTGCTGTAACAGCCTCTACTCTTCTTTGGAAGGTTTTCCACTAGATGTTGGAACATTGCTGCGGGGACTTGCTAAGAGCATTATTGGGCGCTGATGTTGGGGGCAATACGGCCTGGTTCGCAGTCGTCGTTCCAATTCTACCCAAAGGTATTCAATGGGGTTGAGGTCGGGGCTCTGTGCATGCCAGTCAAGTTCTTCCACACCGATCTCAACAAACAATTTCTGTATGGACCTGGCTTTGTACATGGGGGCATTGCCATGCTGAAACAGGAAAGGTTCTTCCCCAAAATGTTGCCACAAAGTTGGAAGCACAGAATCGACTAGAATGTCATTGTATGCTGTAGTGTTAAGATTTCCCTTCACTGGAACAAAGGGGCCCGAACCATGAAACACAGCCCCAGATCATTATTCCTCCTCCACCAAACTTTACAGCGGTCACCTAATAACAACATAAACAGTTGACTGAGGGAATCTCTAGCATGGCAGAAATGTAATGAACTGACTTGTTGGAAAGGTGGTCCTACAACGGTACCATGTTGACGCTTTGAAAGTCAATGAGCTCTTTAGTAAGGACCTGTCAGCAACGGGGCTGAAATAGACGAATCCACTCATTTGAAGGGATGTTCACATACTTTTGTATATAGTGTTTCACCCGTTCGGGAATCTCTGTACAAATGCTTGTGTTTGGACATCATGTCAGAGGTCCTTTGAGCTGAGAGAGAGGATGCTGCAGGACAACACCTCAAACACGAAAACAAATCTGTTGGAGCACGTTAGTGCTTTTCGATACAGATCGCACTGCCCCTGTGAGTCTATATGCGCCTTTGACTCTGTTTTTCCCAAAATTCTGTTACATCTCCATCTCCAAATGACCCATTTCACAATGCTCTCTGGCTAATGAGAATAAAGCTCTAAAAGTGCAAAAATTGAATGAAAAAAATAAACTGAAATTACATCGAAAATTCATTGTGTGATGACTGGAGATCGGAGGTGACGTTTCTCTCTGCTGTGGAGCAGAGTGAAGAGTTATCCCTGTTGCTCATGGTGTATTCTCACATCTCATATAACACCTAACTTCCTGTGACTGACAGGTCTCTCAGCCAATCAGCTTCACTCTACATCACCCCCCCCCCTGTACATCACCCTCAACCTATTAGAGGTAGGTGGTACATCACCATAGCTGTACGGTATATATATTGTCTTGCAACACAGCACGGTTTGGCAGTTTTTCAATGCGTGTGTGTGTGTTAGAGTGCTTGAACAAAACCCCCTCAATGCACTGAGGTCAACAATCATAGTCTTAACCTATATATCATAGTCCTAACCTATATATCATAGTCCTAACCGATATATCATAGTCCTAACCGATATATCATAGTCCTAACCGTTATATCATAGTCCTAACCGATATATCATAGTCCTAACCGATATATCATAGTCCTAACCGATATATCATAGTCCTAACCGATATATCATAGTCCTAACCGTTATATCATAGTCCTAACCGATATATCATAGTCCTAACCGTTATATCATAGTCCTAACCGATATATCATAGTCCTAACCGATATATCATAGTCCTAACCTATATATCGACCTCTATCAGCCTCTCCACCCTCACCCAACCCCTATCCTCCTCTCCTCCCTCACCCAACCCCTATCCTCCTCTCCTCCCTCACCCAACCCCTATCCTCCCCTCCTCCCTCACCCAACCCCTATCCTCCTCTCCTCTCCTCCCTCACCCAACCCCTATCCTCCTCTCCTCCCTCACCCAACCCCTATCCTCCCCTCCTCCCTCACCCAACCCCTGTCATCCTCCCCATACCCCGGTCTCCTACCACTTCACCTAGAGAGCACCAGAGCACTCTGACAGGAATGTCTTCATCTGCTTGATGAACTCCTTCTATATCAGAGAGAACACTTCACTCAATATAGGACTATTCTCTCTATGGCGTGCCACTTTAGACTGGACCCTGGTCAAACAAAAAAGCCAGAGTCCACTTCTCCTGTCTCTAGTATATTCTATCTCTATGTATGTATCCACCTCTGTCTGTGTGGATCACTTGTTAATGGGAGTGAAGAGTACAGCAAGATGAAAGGGTCTGGTGAAGGGCTGTGAGATGGCCGGCCTGCTCTCTCTGCTCTTAAAAGTTATCTCTATGTCCCTACTTCCTGAGTTGGGAGTCCAACTCTCTCTCTTAGTCTCAGTCTCTCTGTCTGTCTGTCTGTCTCTCTCTCTCTCTCTCTCTCTCTCTCTCTCTCTCTCTCTCTGTCTCTGTGTCTCTGTCTCTCTGTCTCTGTCTCTCTGTCTCTCTGTCTCTCTCTCTCTCTCTCTCTGTGTCTCTCTGTCTCTGTCTCTCTGTCTCTCTGTCTCGCTCTCTCTGTCTCTCTGTCTCTCTGTGTCTCTGTCTCTCTCTCTCTCTCTCGCTCTCATAGTGGAGCACTCAGTTTCACAGGACAGTTTGGCAGGTCTGGGCGGAGTTTGTCAATGATGTGATGTGTGTGTGTGTGTGTTGCTGTGCTTGAACAATAGAGCTTGATGATGAGAATTCAACTCCCTCCTTGGCTCCTGTTAGACCTACGTCCTACACACCCCAAAACTCCATCACACACACATTCCGAGCACACACACAGAGACACACACACACACACACACACACACACACACACACACACACACACACACACACACACACACACACACACACGCGCGCGCGTGCACACACACACACACACACACACACACACACACACTTAGACACACACTTAAAAAACAACCCAAACCACAGCACCTCTTCTCTGTTTCCAGAGAAAACACATCTCATTACCCTCGCTAGCCATGGAAACTCAACACTAGACAATATTTTCAGGGCGACTTGGAAAATGTGAATATTGGGATGTTTTTAGGGGAGAATTTTAAGACGTCAACCGAGTGAAGTTTCGGATGAGGGACTTACACTGAGTGCACAAAACATTATGAACACCTGCTCTGTCCAAGACACAGACTGACCAGGTGAATCCAGGTGAAAGCTATGATCCCTTATTGATGTGACTTGTTAAATCCACTTAACATCAGTGTAGATGAAAGGGAGGAGACGGGTTAAACAAGGTTTTTTAAGTCTTGAGACAATTGAGACATGGATTGTGTATGTGTGCCATTCAGAGGGTGAATCGACAAGACAACATATTTTAAATGTCTTTGAACGGGGTATGGTAGTAGGTGCCAGGTGCACCGGTTTGTGCCAAGAACAGCAACGGGTTTTTCCTCACTCAACAGTTTCCTGTGTGTATCAAGAACGGTTCACCACCCAAAGGACATCCAGACAACTTGACACAACTGTGGGGAAGCATCGGAGTGGACCAGCATTCCCTGTGGAGGTCGTTCGACACCTTGTAGAGTCCATGACCCTGACGAACTGAGGCTGTTCTGAGGGAAAAAGAGAGGGGAGGAATGTTTTGTACACTGAGTGTTTCTGCTGCATCTTAGTATATCTGGTGTAAATTCATCTTAGTATATCTGGTGTAAATGCATCCAGTATCTTCGTATATCTGGTGTAAATTCATCCAGTGTCTTAGTATATCTGGTGTAAATGCATCTTAGTATATCTGGTGTAAATGCATCTTAGTATATCTGGTGTAAATGCATCCAGTATCTTAGTATATCTGGTGTACATTCACCCAGTGTCTTAGTATATCTGGTGTAAATGCATCCAGTATCTTAGTATATCTGGTGTAAATTCATCCAGTATCTTAGTATATCTGGTGTAAATGCATCCAGTATCTTAGTATATCTGGTGTAAATTCATCCAGTGTCTTAGTATATCTGGTGTAAATGCATCTTAGTATATCTGGTGTAAATGCATCTTAGTATATCTGGTGTAAATGCATCCAGTATCTTAGTATATCTGGTGTAAATTCATCCAGTATCTTAGTATATCTGGTGTAAATTCACCCAGTATCTTAGTATATCTGGTGTAAATGCATCTAGTGTCTTAGTATATCCGGTGTAAATGCATCCAGTATCTTAGTATATCTGGTGTAAATGCATCCAGTGTCTTAGTATATCTGGTGTAAATGCATCCAGTATCTTCGTATATCTGGTGTAAATTCATCCAGTGTCTTAGTATATCTGGTGTAAATGCATCTTAGTATATCTGGTGTAAATGCATCTTAGTATATCTGGTGTAAATGCATCCAGTATCTTAGTATATCTGGTGTACATTCACCCAGTGTCTTAGTATATCTGGTGTAAATGCATCCAGTATCTTAGTATATCTGGTGTAAATTCATCCAGTATCTTAGTATATCTGGTGTAAATGCATCCAGTATCTTAGTATATCTGGTGTAAATTCATCCAGTGTCTTAGTATATCTGGTGTAAATGCATCTTAGTATATCTGGTGTAAATGCATCTTAGTATATCTGGTGTAAATGCATCCAGTATCTTAGTATATCTGGTGTAAATTCATCCAGTATCTTAGTATATCTGGTGTAAATTCACCCAGTATCTTAGTATATCTGGTGTAAATGCATCTAGTGTCTTAGTATATCCGGTGTAAATGCATCCAGTATCTTAGTATATCTGGTGTAAATGCATCCAGTGTCTTAGTATATCTGGTGTAAATGCATCCAGTATCTTAGTATATCTGGTGTAAATTCACCCAGTGTCTTAGTATATCTGGTGTAAATGCATCCAGTATCTTAGTATATCTGGTGTAAATTCACCCAGTGTCTTAGTATATCTGGTGTAAATGCATCCAGTATCTTAGTATATCTGGTATAAATTCACCCAGTGTCTTAGTATATCTGGTGTAAATGCATCCAGTATCTTAGTATATCTGGTGTAAATTCACCCAGTGTCTTAGTATATCTGGTGTAAATTCACCCAGTGTCTTAGTATATCTGGTGTAAATGCATCCAGTGTCTTAGTATATCTGGTGTAAATTCACCCAGTGTCTTAGTATATCTGGTGTAAATTCACCCAGTGTCTTAGTATATCTGGTGTAAATTCACCCAGTGTCTTAGTATATCTGGTGTAAATTCACCCAGTGTCTTAGTATATCTGGTGTAGATTCACCCAGTGTCTTAGTATATCTGGTGTAAATGCATCCAGTGTCTTAGTATATCTGGTGTAAATTCATCCAGTGTCTTAGTATATCTGGTGTAAATTCACCCAGTGTCTTAGTATATCTGGTGTAGATTCACCCAGTGTCTTAGTATATCTGGTGTAAATGCATCCAGTGTCTTAGTATATCTGGTGTAAATTCACCCAGTGTCTTAGTATATCTGGTGTAGATTCACCCAGTGTCTTAGTATATCTGGTGTAAATGCATCCAGTGTCTTAGTATATCTGGTGTAAATTCATCCAGTGTCTTAGTATATCTGGTGTAGATTCACCCAGTGTCTTGGCAAGACTTTAAAATGGCTGACGAGCAATGATCAACAACCAACTCGATTGAACTTGAAGACCTTTAAAAAGAATAATGGGCAGATATTGTACAATCCAGGTGTGCAAAGCTCTTTCCCCCAAAAATGGTGCTTCTACAAAGTATTGACTCTTCCATTTTGAATTCAGGTTGTAACTCAACTAAATGTGGAATAAGTCAAGGGGTATGAATGCTTTCTGAAGGCATAGGAGAACATCTATCTCTGTTGAGATAATTGCCTCATTTATTTCTTACCAGATGTAAAATGTTCCTTTTGTTATTCATTTAATAGAGTGGGTTAGGTCTGATCTTTACCAAATTAGCATACCCCTCGAGTCTCTTCCCTTTTCACACCTGGTTTGGACTACCAGCTCTCTGTAACGTAGAGGGCAACCAGTGTGCCTGTCTCCTCTATACCATTTTTCTTGTAGGATGACAATGTCTGGCAGATGACCTCAGGCAGATGACCTGAGTCAGACCTTGAATATTCTCTCTCTCTCACTCTGTCTCTGCCTCTTTTTCTGTCTCTATCTCTCTCCATCCATCTATCTCTCTCTCTGTCTCTCGCTCTCTGTCTCTCTCTCTCTCTCTCTCTGTCTCTCGCTCTCTGTCTCTCTCTCTCTCTCTCTCTCTGTCTCTCTCTCTCTCTCTCTCTCTCTCTTTGGCGCTCTCTTTCTATCTCTTTCTCTCGCTCTCTTGTTTCTCTTGAGTCTTCCAGACTTCTCAATAGGTTACTCCTAGCACTCTCACACTTTGACCTGTGAAACGGTCTGACAGTTTCCTCTTGCCTGATGAAAGGCCTGTGAATATACCCAAACTCCCATGTGTCATCTGTTGTGTCTGTCTGTGTGAGAACATTCAGCATGGACACACACGCACACACACACGCACGCACGCACACACACACACACACACACACACACACACACACACACACACACACACACACACACACACACACACACACACACACACACACACACACACACACACACACACACACACACACACACACACACACACACACACACACACAGCTAATTGTAATAGCTCTAATAGGTATTGTGGTAAAGTCTTGCTGATACTTCGGTACCCCTGTCACATGTGTCTCATGATTATAGCCTGTCTATCAGCTCAGCCGACCCCTTATTATAGAGCACCATGCTAGCCTGAAGTGGGAGTCTGGACTGCATAATGTTAGCTCCACTAACTCACTGCTAGCCTGGGAGTCTGGACTGTATCATGTTAGCTCCACTAACTCACTGCTAGCCTGGGAGTCTGGACTGTATCATGTTAGCTCCACTAACTCACTGCTAGCCTGCACTGGGAGTCTGGACTGTATCATGTTAGCTCCACTAACTCACTGCTAGCCTGCACTGGGAGTCTGGGCTGTATCATGTCAGCTCCACTAACTCACTGCTAGCCTGGGAGTCTGGACTGCATCATGTTAGCTCCACTAACTCACTGCTAGCCTGGGAGTCTGGACTGCATCATGTTAGCTCCACTAACTCACTGCTAGCCTGGGAGTCTGGACTGTATCATGTTAGCTCCACTAACTCACTGCTAGCCTGGGAGTCTGGACTGTATCATGTTAGCTCCACTAACTCACTGCTAGCCTGGGAGTCTGGACTGTATCATGTTAGCTCCACTAACTCACTGCTAGCCTGGGAGTCTGGACTGTATCATGTTAGCTCCACTAACTCACTGCTAGCCTGGGAGTCTGGACTGTATCATGTCAGCTCCACTTACTCACTGCTATCCTGGGAGTCTGGACTGTATCATGTTAGCTCCAGTAACTCACTGCTAGCCTGGGAGTCTGGACTGTATCATGTTAGCTCCACTAACTCACTGCTAGCCTGCACTGGGAGTCTGGGCTGTATCATGTCAGCTCCACTAACTCACTGCTAGCCTGGGAGTCTGGACTGTATCATGTTAGCTCCACTAACTCACTGCTAGCCTGGGAGTCTGGACTGTATCATGTTAGCTCCACTAACTCACTGCTAGCCTGGGAGTCTGGACTGTAATGTTAGCTCCACTAACTCACTGCTAGCCTGGGAGTCTGGACTGTATCATGTTAGCTCCACTAACTCACTGCTAGCCTGGGAGTCTGGACTGTATCATGTTACCTCTACTAACTCACTGCTAGCCTGGGAGTCTGGACTGTATCATGTTAGCTCCACTAACTCACTGCTAGCCTGGGAGTCTGGACTGTATCATGTTACCTCTACTAACTCACTGCTAGCCTGGGAGTCTGGACTGTATCATGTTAGCTCCACTAACTCACTGCTAGCCTGGGAGTCTGGACTGTATCATGTCAGCTCCACTTACTCACTGCTATCCTGGGAGTCTGGACTGTATCATGTTAGCTCCAGTAACTCACTGCTAGCCTGGGAGTCTGGACTGTATCATGTTAGCTCCACTAACTCACTGCTAGCCTGCACTGGGAGTCTGGGCTGTATCATGTCAGCTCCACTAACTCACTGCTAGCCTGGGAGTCTGGACTGTATCATGTTAGCTCCACTAACTCACTGCTAGCCTGGGAGTCTGGACTGTATCATGTTAGCTCCACTAACTCACTGCTAGCCTGGGAGTCTGGACTGTAATGTTAGCTCCACTAACTCACTGCTAGCCTGGGAGTCTGGACTGTATCATGTTAGCTCCACTAACTCACTGCTAGCCTGGGAGTCTGGACTGTATCATGTTACCTCTACTAACTCACTGCTAGCCTGGGAGTCTGGACTGTATCATGTTAGCTCCACTAACTCACTGCTAGCCTGCACTGGGAGTCTGGGCTGTATCATGTCAGCTCCACTAACTCACTGCTAGCCTGCACTGGGAGTCTGGGCTGTATCATGTTAGCTCCACTAACTCACTGCTAGCCTGGGATTCTGGACTGTATCATGTTAGCTCCACTAACTCACTGCTAGCCTGGGAGTCTGGACTGTATCATGTTAGCTCCACTAACTCACTGCTAGCCTGGGAGTCTGGACTGTATCATGTTAGCTCCACTAACTCACTGCTAGCCTGGGAGTCTGGACTGTGTCATGTTAGCTCCACTAACTCACTGCTAGCCTGCACTGGGAGTCTGGACTGTATCATGTTAGCTCCCTTGACCCGGATAAAGCACTAAATAAACTTCAGTTAGTGCTAAATACGGCTGCTAGAATCCTGACTAGAACCAAAAAATTTGATCATATTACTCCAGTGCTAGCCTCTCTACACTGGCTTCCTGTCAAAGCAAGGGCTGATTTCAAGGTTTTACTGCTAACCTACAAAGCATTACATGGGCTTGCTCCTACATATCTCTCTGATTTGGTCCTGCCGTACATACCTATACGTACGCTACGGTCACAAGACGCAGGCCTCCTAATTGTCCCTAGAATTTCTAAGCAAACAGCTGGAGGCAGGGCTTTCTCCTATAGAGCTCCATTTTTATGGAACGGTCTGCCTACCCATGTCAGAGACGCAAACTCGGTCTCAACCTTTAAGTCTTTACTGAAGACTCATCTCTTCAGTGGGTCATATGATTGAGTGTAGTCTGGCCCAGGAGTGGGAAGGTGAACGGAAAGGCTCTGGAGCAACGAACCGCCCTTGCTGTCTCTGCCTGGCCGGTTCCCCTCTTTCCACTGGGATTCTCTGCCTCTAACCCTATTACAGGGGCTGAGTCACTGGCTTGCTGGGGCTCTCTCATGCTGTCCCTGGAGGGGGTGCGTCACCTGAGTGGGTTGATTCACTGTTGTGGTCATCCTGTCTGGGTTGGCGCCCCCCCCCCCCCTTGGGTTGTGCCGTGGCGGAGATCTTTGTGGGCTATACTCAGCCTTGTCTCAGGATGGTAAGTTGGTGGTTGAAGATATCCCTCTAGTGGTGTGGGGGCTGTGCTTTGGCAAAGTGGGTGGGGTTATATCCTTCCTGTTTGGCCCTGTCCGGGGGTGTCCTCGGATGGGGCCACAGTGTCTCCTGACCCCTCCTGTCTCAGCCTCCAGTATTTATGCTGCAGTAGTTTATGTGTCGGGGGGCTGGGGTCAGTTTGTTATATCTGGAGTACTTCTCCTGTCCTATTCGGTGTCCTGTGTGAATCTAAGTGTGCGTTCTCTAATTCTCTCCTTCTCTCTTTCTTTCTCTCTCTCGGAGGACCTGAGCCCTAGGACCATGCCCCAGGACTACCTGACATGATGACTCCTTGCTGTCCCCAGTCCACCTGGCCATGCTGCTGTTCCAGTTTCAACTGACCTGAGCCCTAGGACCATGCCCCAGGACTACCTGACATGATGACTCCTTGCTGTCCCCAGTCTACCTGGCCATGCTGCTGCTCCAGTTTCAACTTCCACCTGACTGTGCTGCTGCTCTAGTTTCAACTGTTCTGCCTTATTATTATTCGACCATGCTGGTCATTTATGATCATTGAACATCTTGACCATGTTCTGTTATAATCTCCACCCGGCACAGCCAGAAGAGGACTGGCCACCCCACATAGCCTGGTTCCTCTCTAGGTTTCTTCCTAGGTATTGGCCTTTCTAGGGAGTTTTTCCTAGCCACCGTGCTTCTCCACCTGCATTGCTTGCTGTTTGGGGTTTTAGGCTGGGTTTCTGTACAGCACTTTGAGATATCAGCTGATGTACGAAGGGCTATATAAATAAATTTGATTTGATTTGATTTGATTTGAATAACACTTGAATAATGTGACAAGGCATGTATAAATGTTCAAACGTTTCATTACTGTTTACAAAACAATGTCTCTACAGGCTAGAACACATTACAATTCCAGAAGATACCGGTAGCTGCCATATTTAATTGCTAGCTGAAGCTAACATCAATGCTAACAATAAAGCAAAAAAGATATGCTGATTTCAAAGCTGATTGTCCCCGAAAACTTGTTTGATGAACTTATTCCGCCTCTCTCTCACGTCTCTCCCGATGATGATGTATTACCTCAGCGAACTGACTGCCTTGTTTGATTAACTTATTCCGCCTCTCTCTCACGTCTCTCCCGATGATGATGTATTACCTCAGCGAACTGACTGCCTTGTTTGATTAACTTATTCCGCCTCTCTCTCACGTCTCTCCCGATGATGATGTATTACCTCAGCGAACTGACTGCCTTGTTTGATTAACTTATTCCGCCTCTCTCTCACGTCTCTCCCGATGATGAAGTATTACCTCAGCGAACTGACTGCCTTGTTTGATTAACTTATTCCGCCTCTCTCTCACGTCTCTCCCGATGATGAAGTATTACCTCAGCGAACTGACTGCCTTGTTTGATTAACTTATTCCGCCTCTCTCTCACGTCTCTCCCGATGATGAAGTATTACCTCAGCGAACTGACTGCCTTGTTTGATTAACTTATTCCGCCTCTCTCTCACGTCTCTCCCGATGATGATGTATTACCTCAGCGAACTGACTGCCTTGTTTGATTAACTTATTCCGCCTCTCTCTCACGTCTCTCCCGATGATGATGTATTACCTCAGCGAACTGACTGCCTTGTTTGATTAACTTATTCCGCCTCTCTCTCACGTCTCTCCCGATGATGATGTATTACCTCAGCGAACTGACTGCCTTGTTTGATTAACTTATTCCGCCTCTCTCTCACGTCTCTCCCGATGATGATGTATTACCTCAGCGAACTGACTGCCTTGTTTGATTAACTTATTCCGCCTCTCTCTCACGTCTCTCCCGATGATGATGTATTACCTCAGCGAACTGACTGCCTTGTTTGATTAACTTATTCCGCCTCTCTCTCACGTCTCTCCCGATGATGATGTATTACCTCAGCGAACTGACTGCCTTGTTTGATTAACTTATTCCGCCTCTCTCTCACGTCTCTCCCGATGATGATGTATTACCTCAGCGAACTGACTGCCTTGTTTGATTAACTTATTCCGCCTCTCTCTCACGTCTCTCCCGATGATGATGTATTACCTCAGCGAACTGACTGCCTTGTTTGATTAACTTATTCCGCCTCTCTCTCACGTCTCTCCCGATGATGATGTATTACCTCAGCGAACTGACTGCCTTGTTTGATTAACTTATTCCGCCTCTCTCTCACGTCTCTCCCGATGATGATGTATTACCTCAGCGAACTGACTGCCTTGTTTGATTAACTTATTCCGCCTCTCTCTCACGTCTCTCCCGATGATGATGTATTACCTCAGCGAACTGACTGCCTTGTTTGATTAACTTATTCCGCCTCTCTCTCACGTCTCTCCCGATGATGATGTATTACCTCAGCGAACTGACTGCCTTGTTTGATTAACTTATTCCGCCTCTCTCTCACGTCTCTCCCGATGATGATGTATTACCTCAGCGAACTGACTGCCTTGTTTGATTAACTTATTCCGCCTCTCTCTCACGTCTCTCCCGATGATGATGTATTACCTCAGCGAACTGACTGCCTTGTTTGATTAACTTATTCCGCCTCTCTCTCACGTCTCTCCCGATGATGATGTATTACCTCAGCGAACTGACTGCCTTGTTTGATTAACTTATTCCGCCTCTCTCTCACGTCTCTCCCGATGATGATGTATTACCTCAGCGAACTGACTGCCTTGTTTGATTAACTTATTCCGCCTCTCTCTCACGTCTCTCCCGATGATGATGTATTACCTCAGCGAACTGACTGCCTTGTTTGATTAACTTATTCCGCCTCTCTCTCACGTCTCTCCCGATGATGATGTATTACCTCAGCGAACTGACTGCCTTGTTTGATTAACTTATTCCGCCTCTCTCTCACGTCTCTCCCGATGATGATGTATTACCTCAGCGAACTGACTGCCTTGTTTGATTAACTTATTCCGCCTCTCTCTCACGTCTCTCCCGATGATGATGTATTACCTCAGCGAACTGACTGCCTTGTTTGATTAACTTATCTCTCTCACGTCTCTCCCGATGATGATGTATTACCTCAGCGAACTGACTGCCTTGTTTGATTAACTTATTCCGCCTCTCTCTCACGTCTCTCCCGATGATGATGTATTACCTCAGCGAACTGACTGCCTTGTTTGATTAACTTATTCCGCCTCTCTCTCACGTCTCTCCCGATGATGATGTATTACCTCAGCGAACTGACTGCCTTGTTTGATTAACTTATTCCGCCTCTCTCTCACGTCTCTCCCGATGATGATGTATTACCTCAGCGAACTGACTGCCTTGTTTGATTAACTTATTCCGCCTCTCTCTCACGTCTCTCCCGATGATGATGTATTACCTCAGCGAACTGACTGCCTCATGAATCATGTCATTACTGGTTTAAAGAGACAGTGTACATTTTTTATCAACAACAACAACAACAAATATTATATGCAAATGTGGTTGATCAGTACAATAAAATAAGTCCCAACTGGAAGGGAAATCGGCCAAAACAAGCTCAATAACTCATAATGCACACGTTCCTATTGAATAATATTCATTCACCTGTATTATCAAAAGACAGGCTAAATCTTGATTCACCCAGTTTATCAATAAAGATTTATCATTTCAAATAAATGGTCATTATTTACATTGGTGAAAACACAGTCAAATCGATTGTTTTCTTTGTATAATGTATACAGCTCAACTACTCCTATGCAGACTTGTCTATAGACTGACCACTCACTCACTCAGTCCATATCTCACATTACTGGCTCATTAATGCGTACATACATACATACATGGCTGTCTCTAAGAAACACAAATGTTAATTTGGCTAATACTGTGTGCTTAAAAAAAAAAATAATGATAATAATTATGCTGTGTTGCTGTTTTGGTATCGTTTTGTTATCGAGTATCGTGATGGTATTGAGTACTGTGATAGTAAACCTGGTATCATATCAACGTCCAGATTCTGATATCGTGACAACACTATTACTTCCTGATGTTGTAGAGGCTCTGATGGGCTCTCTTCACCACGGTGTCGGTGTGGTGGGACCACTTCAGGTGATGTGAGGAGAGCCGAAGAGAATCCAACTGGACTTCTGTGGCAGTACATTAACCATATAGCCCTCCTATAGTCCAATTTTATGGTATGTGTAATGCTATGCTGTAGATATGCTATAAGCTTATAGTCCAGTGTGGTGCTATAGGTTAGACCTTGGACTGTCAGGACAGTGAGAGTCTACACAGGAGAATCTGGACTGTCAGGACAGTGAGAGTCTACACAGGAGAATCTGGACTGTCAGGACAGCGAGAGTCTATACAGGAGAATCTGGACTGTCAGGACAGTGAGAGTCTACACAGGAGAATCTGGACTGTCAGGACAGCGAGAGTCTATACAGGAGAATCTGGACTGTCAGGACAGTGAGAGTCTATACAGGAGAATCTGGACTGTCAGGACAGCGAGAGTCTATACAGGAGAATCTGGTGTGTCAGTGTGTCTTATTCTGTGTCCTCTCCACTAGTTGGTTGGCTGCCTCCAGCCCTGTTTAGGAGCTTTCCCCTAAACCATTAGAGTCCAAATCCTGTTTTCATTATACCATCCTCCCCAGAATAACACTCACACACACACACGCGCGCGCGCACTCACACAGAGAGAGAGAGAAACGGTGATCTGACAGCCCCTGAAATGGAAGCTGCAGATGTCTTTCCTTTGTTTTTCTTTGGGGATCCAGACAGAACGCAGAGAGAGAGAGAGAGAGAGAGAGAGAGAGAGAGAGAGAGAGAGAGAGAGAGAGAGAGAGAGAAAGAAAGAAAGGGATGAGAGAGAGAGAGAAAGATATAAAGAAAGGGATGGGAGAGAGATAGAAAGAAAGAAAGGGATGAGAGAGAGAGATAGAAAGAAAGAAAGAAAGGGATGAGAAAGAGATCCGTCTGACACAATGCCTAGAGGGGAGAGGGTTGCCAAGACGGCCAGCGTACAACAGATAGAAGGAAATGATATGTTGTATAAATACACAGAATGAGCCTTGCCTGTTCTTCAAAAACATGAGACTCCTGAAGTCTCTGACAATGCACCATGTTGTGTGGGTTTGAGAGAGAGTTAGAGAACAATATAATACTATACTAAAACAAAAACAGAAATGCACTACGGAAAAAGAAGGAACAGCACATCAGAAATCAGCTCAATGTAAATGAAGAATCTGTAGACTCTTACCACTTTTGGGAAAATTGGAAAACACTAAACAAACAACAACACGAATAGTTATCTATCCAAAATGGAGATGTATGGGTAAACCACTTCTCCAATCTTTTTGGCCCTGTAACAAAGAACAAACTACAAACTACAAAAACATATACATGATCAAATCTTAGAATCAACTATTAAAGACCAGAACCCACTGGATTCTCCAATTACCTTGAATGGACCACAGGACAAAATAAAAACCCTCCAATCCAAAAAGGCCTGTGGTGTTGATGGTATCCTCAATGAAATGATCAAATATACAGACAACATGTTCCAATTGGCTATACTCAAACTCTTTAACATCCTTAGCTCTGACATCTTCCCCAATATTTGATCCCCAAACCACAAAGTAGAGACAAATTTGACCTCAATAACTACCGTGGAATATGCATCAACAGCAACCTTGGGAAAATCCCTCTTAATTATCATTAACAGCAGACTTGTACATTTCCTCAGTGAAAACAATGTACTGAGCAAGTGTGAAATTGGCTTTTTACCAAATTATCATACGACAGACCACGGTTTCACCCCGCACACCCCAATTGACAAAAAAAGCTAAACAAAGGCAAAGTCTTCTCATGCTTTGTTGATTTCAAAAAAGGCTTCGACTCAATTTGGAATGAGGGTCTGCTATACAAATTGATGGAAAGTGGTGTTGGGGGTAAAACATACAACATTATAAAATCCATGTACACAAACTACAAGTGTGCGGTTAAAATTGGCAAAAAACACATTTCTTCACACAGGGTCGTGGGGTGAGACAGGGATGCAGCTTAAGCCCCACCCTCTTCAACATAAATATATCCAAAAATTGGCACGGGCACTAGAAAAGTCTGCAGCACCCGGCCTCACCCTACTAGAATCCGAAGTCAAATGTCTACTGTTTGCTGATGATCTGGTGCTTCTGTCCCCAACCAAGGAGGGCCTACAGCAGCACCTAGATCTTCTGCACAGATACTGCAAGACCTGTACCCTGACAGTAAATCTCAGTAAGACCAAAATAATGGTGTTCCAAAAAAGGTTCAGTCGCCAGGACCAAAAATACAAATTCCATCTAGACACCGTTGCCCTAGAGCACACAAAAACTATACATACCTTGTCCTAAACATCAGCCCCACAGGTTACTCACACAAAGTTGTGAACGATCTGAGAGACAAGGCAAGAAGGGCATTCTATGCCATCAAAAGGAACATAACATTTGACCAATAAGGATCTGGCAAAAAATATACTCCAATCAGTAGAACCCTTTGACATTTATGGGAGGTCTGGAGCCCGCTCACCAACCAAGACTTCACAAAGAAGAATTCTGCAAAAATATCCTCCGTGTACAACATAGAACACCAAATAATGCATGCAGAGCAGAATTAGGCCGATACCCACTAATTATCAAAATCCAGAAAAGAGCCGTTAAATTCTACAACTTCCTTAAAGGAAGTGATTCCCAAACCTTCCATAACAAAGCCATCACCTACAGAGAGATGAACCTGGAGAAGAGCCCCTTAAGCTGGCAGGTCCTGGTGCTCTGTTCACAAGCACAGACCCCCACAGAGCCCCAGGACAGCAATACAGTTAGACCCAACCAAATCGTGAGAAAAGAAAAAGACAATTACTTGACACATTGGAAAGAATTTACAAAATAACAGAGCAAACTAGAATGCTATTTGGTCCTAAACAGAGAGTACACAGTGGCAGAATACCTGACCACTGTGACTGACCCAAAATTAAGGAAAGCTTTGACAATGCACAGACTTGCTATTGAGAAAGGCCACCGTAGGCAGACATGTCTCTCAAGAGAAGACAGGCTATGTGCTCACTGCCCACAAAATGAGGTGGAAACTGAGCTGCACTTCCTAACCTCCTGCACAATGTATGATCATATTAGGGAGACATATTTCCCTCAGATTACACAGAACCACAAAGAATTCGAATAACAAACCCGATTTTGATAAACTCCCATATCTACTGGGTGAAATACCACAGTGTGCCATCACAGCAACAAGATGTATGACCTGTTGCCACGAGAAAAGGTCAACCAGTGAAGAACAAACACCATTGTAAATACAACCCATATTTATGCTTATTTATTTTCCATTTTGTACTTTAACTATTTGCACATCATTACAACACTGTTAATCGACATAATATTACATGTGAAATGTCTTTATTGTTTTGAAACGTCTGTATGTGTACTGTTCATTTGTATTGTTAATTTCACTTTTTGTATATTATCTACGTCACTTGCTTTGGCAATGTTAACACATGTTTCCAATGCCAATAAAGCCCCTTGAATTGAGAGGGAGGGAGGGAGAAAGTGGTAAATAGAGAGGATAAATAAGGAGGTGGTGTTTTTGACAGTTCTGCTGATGAAGTGCTTTGAGAGAGAGAGAGAGAGAGAGACAGAGAGACAGAGAGAGACAGAGAGAGAGAGAGACAGAGAGAGAGAGAGAGAGAGAGAGAGAGGGAGAGAGAGAGAGAGACAGAGAGCGAGAGAGAGAGAGGGAGAGAGACAGAGAGAGAGAGAGAGGGAGAGAGAGAGAGAGACAGAGAGCGAGAGAGAGAGAGGGGAGAGAGACAGAGAGAGAGAGGGAGAGAGAGAGAGAGAGAGAGAGAGAGAGAGAGAGAGAGGGAGAGAGACAGAGACAGAGAGCGAGAGAGAGAGAGAGAGAGAGAGAGGGAGAGAGACAGAGAGAGAGAGAGAGAGAGAGAGAGAGAGAGAGAGAGAGAGAGGGAGCTCTACTGTGGAGGTAGTTATTATACTACAACAGTAGAAGAAGGAATGAGCAGCAGATCACTACCTTCTCTCCCTTCCTCCATCCCCACACCACCTGCAACCAGATTAGCAGGATGCCTGAGTCATGGCTTTTCACTGAGGACAGACATATATACACACACACACTATCAATTCTGACATTTTGCATGGCAATATGCAACGATTTTGTCCCATTTGTCATGAAAATGTGCTGACGAGGAAAAAGTTATGTGGTAAATGTGTGCTTATTGGTTGAAAGACACACACACACACAGACGGACACACACACACACACACTCACACACACACACACACACACACACACATTCACATACATATACACAGTTGCAATTCAACGGCTTAGACACGAGTCGTATGACTACAGACAACCAAAGGAAAACCAACCACGTCGCTGAGACCGATGTCTTGCTACCGGACAAACTAAACACCTTCTTCGCTTTGAGGACAATACAGTTCCCCCGATGCAGCCCGCTACCAAGGACTGTGGGCTCTCCTACTCCGTGGCCGACGTGAGTAAAACATTTAAACATGTTAACCCTCACAAGGCTGCCGGCCCAGACGGCATCCCCAGCCGCGCCCTCAGAGCATGCCAGACCAGCCTGCTCGTGTGTTTACGGCTATATTCAATCTTTCCCTTTCCCAGTCTGCTGTCCCCACTTGCGTCAAGATGTTCACCATTGTTCCTGTACCCAAGAAAGCAAAGGTAACTGAACTAAATTACTATCTCCCCGTAGCACTGTCATCATGAAGTGCTTTGGCAAGCTAGTCAAGGATCATATCACCTCTACCTTACCTGACACCCACTTCAATTTGCTGTAATCGCCATCACACGGCCCATCTGGACAAGAGGAATACCTATGTAACAATGCTGTTCATTGACTATAGCTCAGCCTTCAACACAATAGTGCCCCTCAAAGATCATCATTAAGCTCAGGGCCCTGGGTCTGAACCCCGCCCTGTACAACTGGGTCCTGGACTTCCTGATGGGCTGCCCCCAGGTGGTGAAGGTAGGGGACATCACCTCCACTCCTCAACACTGGGGCCCCACAAGGGTGTGTGCTCAGCCCCCTCCTCCTGTACTCTCTGTTCACCCATGACTGCATGCCTAAGCACGCCTCCAACTCAATCGTCAAGTTTGCAGACGACACAACAGTAGTAGGCCTGATTACCAACGATGACGAGACAGCCTACATGGAGGAGGTGAGGGCTCTGGGAGAGTGGTGCCTGGTAAACAACTCAACATCAACAAAACAAAGGAGATGATCATGGACTTCAGGAAACAGGAGAGGGTGCACCCCTGTATCTACATCGAGGGGACCGCAGTGGAGGTGGAAAGCTCCAAGTTCCTTGGCCTACACATAACTGACAAACTGAAATTATCCACCCACACAGACAGTGTGGGGAAGAAGGCAAAACAGATCCTCTTCAATCACAGGAAGCTAAAGAAATTTGGCTTGTCACCTAAAACCCTCACACATTTTTACAGATGTACAATTGAAAGCATCCCGTCAGGCTGTATCACTGCCTTGTACAGCAACTGCACTTCCCCACATGCAGGGCTCTCCAGAGGGTGGTGTGGTCTGCACAACGCATTTCCCGGGGCAAACTACCAGCCCTCCAGGACACTTACAGCATCCGATGTCACAGGAAGGCCAAAAAGATCATCAAGGACATCAACCACCCGAGCCACTGCCTGTTCACCCCGTTATCATCCAGGAGGCGAGGTCAGTATAGGTGCATCAAAGCTGAGAACGAGAGACTGAAAAACAGCTTCTATCTCAAGGCCAACAGACTGTTAAACAGCCATCACTAGCACATTAGAGGCTGCTGCCTATAGACATAGACTAGGAATCACTGGCCACTCTAATAAATTATGTGGAACTCAAAGTACTCTGCGCCTTGGTCTCATCCTTCATCCGACGACACCCGTGACAAATACTTTGTAGAGCCATGTTTTGCAGCAATTACAGCTGCAAGTCTCTTGGGGTATGTCTCTATAAGCTTGGCACATCTAGCCACTGGGATATTTGCCCATTCTTCAAGGCAAAACTGCTCCAGCTCCTTTAAGTTGGATGTGTTCCGCTGGTGTACAGCAATCTTTAAGTCATACCACATATTCTCAATTGGATTGAGGTCTGGGCTATGACTAAGCCTTTCCAAGACATTTAAATGTTTCCCCTTAAACCACTCGAGTGTTGCTTTAGCAGTATGCTTAGGGTCATTGTCCTGCTGGAAGGTGAACCTCCGTCCCAGTCTCAAATCTCTGCCAGACTGAAACAGGTTTCCCTCACGAATGTCCTTGTATTTAGCGCCATCCATCATTCCTTCAATTCTGACCAGTTCCCCAGTTCCTGGCAATGAAAAACATTCTCACAGCATGATGCTGCCACCACCATGCTTAACTGTGGGGATGGTATTCTTGGGGTGATGAGAGGTGTTGGGTTTGCACCAGGCATAGCATTTTCCTTGATGGCCAAACAGCTCCATTTTAGTCTCATCTGACCAGAGGACCTTCTTCCGTATGTGGAGCTTTGCAGCTCCTTCAGGGTTTTCTTTGGTTTCTTTTTTGCCTCTCTGATTAATGCCCTCCTTGCCTGTTCCGTGAGTTTTGTGGGCGGCCCTCTCTTGGCAGGTTTGTTGCGGTGCCATATTCTTTCCATTTTTTTATAATGGATTGAGTGGTGCTCCGTGGGATGCTCAAAGTTTCAAATATTTTTTATAACCCAACTCTGATCTGTACTTCTCCACAACTTTGTCCCTGACCTGTTTGGAGAGCTCCTTTCAGAACAGTTGAATATATACTAGGATCATGTGACACTTAGACAATTAGATTGCACACAGGTGGACTTTATTTAACTAATTATGTGACTTCTGAAGGTAATTGGTTGCACCCAATCTTATTTAGGGGCTTCATAGCAAAGGGGGTGAATACGCCCCACTTTATATTTCAGTTTTGTTTTTGTTGTATATTTTTAAACAAGTTATTTTTTTCATTTCACTTCACCAAATTGGACAATTTTGTGTATGTCCATTACAAGAAATCCAAATAAAAATGTATTTAAATTACAGGTTGTAATGCAACAAAGTAAGAAAAACACCAAGGGGGATGACTACTTTTGCATGGCACTGTATGTGACCATAACATTTATTTTACTTTATTTGACACACATACAGACACACACATCACAGACAAACAACAGACACACAGACACACACAGACAAACAACAACACACACACACACACACACACACACACACACACCACACACATACACACACACACACACACACACACACACACACACACACACACACACACACACACACACACACACCACACACACACACACACACACACACACATACACAGAGAATCAACAGACACATAGACATAGACACACAGACATAGACAAACAACAGACACACACACACACACAGACACACACATACACAGACAAACAACAGACACACACGCCAAGCTTCGTCCCAAATGGCAACCTATTCCCTATTTAGTGCTCTACTTTTGACTGAAGCCAAATGGGCCCTGGTCATGGGCACTGGTAAAAAGTAGTGCACTAAATAGGGCATAGGGTGCCATTTGGGATGCAAAAACATTCTTCAGAAGAAGGCTGACAGGGAGGAGAGCTGCAGTGGCTGCCAGGCTGACTTAGTTACTGACTGACTGGTTTCTGCCTGGATGTTTACTGACTGGTTGACTGGCTGCTTACTAGCTGTCTGACTGGTTACTGGCAGGCTGACTGCTTACTGGCTGGCTGGCTGACTGGTTACTGACTGGCTGGTTACTGGCTGGCTTACTGGATGGAAACTGACTGGCTGGGTGGCTGACTGACTGGTTACTAACTGGCTGGTTACTGGCTGGCTGGTTACTGGCTGGCTGACTGACTGGATGGTTACTGGCTGGCTGGTGGACTGACTGGTTACTGGCTGGCTGGTTGACTGGTTACTAACTGGCTGGTTACTGGCTGGCTGATTTGCTGAAAACTGGCTGGCTGGTTACTGGCTGGCTGGCTGACTGACTGGCTGGCTGGTTACTGACTGAATGGCTGGTTACTGGCTGGCTGGCTGGTTACCAGCTGGCTGACTGACTGGTTACTGACTGACTGGTTACTGGCTGGCTGACTGGATGGTTACTGGATGGCTGACTGACTGATTACTGGCTGGCTGACTGACTGATTACTGGCTGCTGGTTACTGGCTGGCTGGCTGACTGGATGGTTACTGGCTGGCTGGCTGGCTGACTGGCTGGTTACTGGCTGGCTGACTGACTGATTACTGGCTGGCTGGTTACTGGCTGGCTGGCTGGCTGACTGACTGGTTACTGGCTGGCTGGTTACTGGCTGGCTGGCTGATTGGTTACCGCCTGGCTGGCTGACTGACTGATTACTGGCTGGCTGGTTACTGGCTGGCTGACTGGATGGTTACTGACTGGCTGACTGACTGGTTACTGGCTGGATGGTTCGCTGAATACTGGCTGGCTGGTTAATGGCTGGACTGGCTGACTGGTTAATGGCTGGCTGACTGTTACTGGCTGGCTGACTGACTGATTACTGGCTGGGCTGGTTTACTGGCTGGCTTACTTGGATGGTTTACTGGCTGGCTGACTGACTGGTTACCTGGCTGGCTGGTTCGCTGAATTACTGGCTGGCTGGTTACTGACTGGCTGGCTGACTGCGTTAATGACTGACTGACTGACTGGTTACTGGCTGGCTTACTTGGCTGGTTTACCTGGCTGGCTGACTGACTGGTTACTGGCTGGCTGACTGACTGACTGGTTACTGGCCTGGCTGACTGACTGGTTACTGGCTGGCTGATCTGGACTGGTTACTGGCTGGCTTACTGACTGGTTACTGGCTGGCTGACTGGTTACTGGCTGGCTGGCTGACTGGTTACTGGCTGACTGACCTGGTTACTGGCTGGCTGACTGGCTGGTACTGACTGGCTTGTTACTGACTGGCTTGTTACTGACTGGCTGGTTACTGACTGGCCCATTGTTTGATTCAGTCCCCCGTGTAATTTTGACTTTGAAAACAGACAGCTTCCCTCTGCCAAGCTAGAGCCTTTTGAGGACTGAATTGTGTCTATCCCCTGTTTCTTTCTCCTTCTCGCTCTCTCTCTCTCTCCCTCTCCCCCTCTCCCACTTCTCTCTCTGTCTGTCTCTCTCTTTGTCTGTCTGTCTCTCTCTCTCTCCCATGCTCTCTCCAAGAATTGAAAAATAATTTGTTCTTTATTCAACTTGAAAGCCAGCATGTTGGGCTGATAGAGATTGATGGATTCATTTGTCTCGGAGAGGGCATCTGTTTTTGTGAGTGTATGTGTGTGTGTGTGTGTGTGTGTGTGGGGAGGGCTGCCCGGAGACCAACACCCTCATCTTGTTACCAGTCTCTCCTCCAACCCACTACCTTAGCTTTGTGTCAGTTGTTAGCTCAGTTCAGCTTCTCTCTTGAGATACAGTCACAGTGGGCTCCAGCTGAAACAAGCAGCTCATCTCTGAGCTCAGACAGCACACTGATGTCATATGTGACAGTGTGTTTAACAGGCAGTGTTGGGGGGGGTGTAATGTTAACAGGCAGTGTTGGGGGGTGTAATGTGTGTTTAACAGGCAGTGTTGGGGGGTGTAATGTGTGTTGAACAGGCAGTGTTGGGGGGTGTAATGTTAACAGGCAGTGTTGGGGGGTGATATGTTAACAGGCAGTGTTGGGGGTGTAATGTTAACAGGCAGTGTTGGGGGGGTGTAATGTTAACAGGCAGTGTTGGGGGGGTGTAATGTTAACAGCAGTGTTGGGGGGTGTAATGTTAACAGGCAGTGTTGGGGGGTAAGTATTAACAGGCAGTGTTTGGGGGTGTAATGTTAACAGGCAGTGTTGGGGGGTGTAATGTTAACAGGCAGTGTTGGGGGGTGTAATGTTAAACAGGCAGTGTTGGGGGGTGTAATATTACAGGCAGTGTTGGGGGGTGTAATGTTAACAGGCAGTGTTGGGGGGTGTAATGTTAACAGCAGTGTTGGGGGGTGTAATATTAACAGGCAGTGTTGGGGGGTGTAATGTTAACAGGCAGGGTTGGGGGTGTGTAATGTTAACAGGCAGTGTTGGGGGGTGTAATGTTAACAGGCATGTTGGGGGGTGTAATATTAACAGGCTGTGTTGGGGGGGTGTAATGTGTGTTTAACGGGCAGAGTGGGGGGGGTGTAATGGTGTGTTTACAGGGCAGTGTTGGGGGGTGGTGATGTGTGGTTTAACAGGCAATGTTGGGGGTGTAATGTTAACAGGCAGTGTTGGGGGGTGTAATGTGTGTTAAACAGGCAGTGTTGGGGGTGTAATGTTAACAGGCAGTTTTGGGGGTGTAAATGTTAAAAGGCATGTTGGGGTGTATGTAATGTTAAGCAGGCAGTGTTGGGGGGTGTAATGTTAACAGGCAGTGTTGGGGGTGTAATATTAACCAGGCCGTGTCTGGGGGGGGGTTAATGTGTGGTTAACAGGCAGTGTTGGGGGTGTATGTTAACAGGCAGTGTTGGCGGGTGTAATGTGTGGTTAACAGGCAGTCTTGGGGGGTGTAATGTTAAAAGGCAGTGTTGGTGGGTGTAATGTGTGTTTAACAGGCAATGTTGGGGGGTGTAATGTGTGTTTAACAGGCAGTGTTGGGGGGTGTAATGTTAACAGCAGTGTTGGGGGGTGTAATGCGTGTTTAACAGGCAGTGTTGGGGGGTGTAATGTTAGCAGGCAGTGTTGGGGGGTGTAATGTGTGGTTAATAGGCAGTGTTTGAGGGGTGTAATGTTAACAAGCAGTGTTGGGGGGTGTAATGTGTGGTTTAACAGGCAATGTTGGGGGTGTTAATGTGTGTTTAACAGGCAATGTTGGCGGGTGAATGTTAACAGGCAGTGTGGGGGGGTGTAATGTGTGTTTAACAGGCAGTGTTGGGGGGTGTAATGTGTGTTTAACAGGCAGTGTTGGGGGTGTAATGTGTGTTTAGCAGGCAGTGTTGGGGGGTATAATGTTAATAGGCAGTGTTGGGGGGGTGTAATGTTAACAGGCAGAGTCGGGGGGTGTAATGTGTGTTTAACAGGCAGTGTTGGGGGGTGTAATGTGTGTTGAACAGGCAGTGTTGGGGGGTGTAATGTTAACAGGCAGTGTTGGGGGGTGTAATGTGTGTTTAACAGGCAGTGTTGGGTGGGGTGTAATGTTAACATGCATTGTTGGGGGGTGTAATGTGTGTTTAACAGGCAGTGTTGGGGGGTGTAATGTTAACAGGCAGTGTTGGGGGGTGTAATGTTAACAGGCAGTGTTGGGGGGTGTGATGTGTTTTAACAGGCAGTGTTGGGGGGGGTGTAATGTTAACAGGCAGTGTTGGGGGGGGGGGTAATATTAACAGGCAGTGTTGGGGGGGTGTAATATTAACAGGCTGCTGTTTTGGGGGTGTAATGTGTGGTTAACAGGCAGTGTTGGGGGTGTATATGTTAACAGGCAGTGTGGGGGGTGTAATGTGTGGTTAAGAGGCAGTCTTGGGGTGTAATGTTAAAAGACAGTGTTGGGGGTGTAGTGTGTTTAACAGGCAATGTTGGGGGGTGTAATGTGTGTTTAACAGGCAGTGTGTGGGGTGTAATGTTAACATGCAGTGTTGGGGGGGTAATGTGTGTTTAACAGGCAATGTTGGGGTGTAATGTGTGTTTAACAGGCAGTCTTGGGGGGTGTAATGTTAACAGGCAGTGTTGGGGGGTGTAATGTGTGTTTAACAGGCAGTGTTGGCGGGTGTAATGTGTTTAACAGGCAGTGTTGAGGGTTGTAATGTTAACAAGCAGTGTTGGGGGGTGTAATGTGTGTTTAACAGGCAATGTTGGGGTGTGTAATGTGTGTTTAACAGGCAATGTTGGGGGGTGTATGTTAACAGGCAGTGTTGGGGGGTGTAATGTGTGTTTAACAGGCAGTTGGGGGGTGTATTGTTAACAGGCAGTGTTGGGGGTGTAATGTTTGTTTAATAGGCAGTGTTGAGGGGTGTAATGTTCAAGCAGTGTTGGGGGTGTAATGTGTGTTTAACAGGCAATGTTGGGGGGGGTGTAATGTGTGTTTAACAGGCAATGTTGGGGGGTGTAATGTTAACAGGCAGTGTTGGGGGGTGTAATGTGTGTTTAACAGGCAGTGTTGGGGGGTGTAATGTGTTTTTAACAGGCAATGTTGGGGGTGTAATGTGTGTTTAGCAGGCAGTGTTGGGGGTGTAATGTGTGTTTAACAGGCAGTGTTGAGGGTTGTAATGTTAACAAGCAGTGTTGGGGGGTGTAAGTGTTGTTAAACAGGCAATGTTGGGGTGTAATGTGTGTTAACAGGCAATGTTGGGGGGTGTATGTTAACAGGCAGTGTTGGGGGGGTGTAATGTGTGTTTAACAGGCAGTGTTTGGGGGGTGTATTGTTAACAGGCAGTGTTGGGGGGTGTAATGTTTGTTTTATAGGCAGTGTTGAGGGTGTAATGTTAACAAGCAGTGTTGGGGGTGTAATGTGTTTAACAGAATGTTGGGGGGTGTAATGTTGTGTTTAAAACCGGCAATGTTGGGGGGTGTAATGTTTAACAGGTCAGTGTTGGGGGGTGTAATGTGTGTTTAACAGGCAGTGTTGGGGGGTGTAATGTGTTTTTAACAGCCATGTTGGGGGGGTAATGTGTGTTTAGGCAGGCAGTGTTGGGGGGGTGTAATGTTAACAGGCAGAGTGGGGGGGTGTAATGTGTGTTGAACAGGCAGTGTTGGGGGGTGTAATGTTAACAGGCAGTGTTGGGGGGTGTAATGTTAACAGGCAGTGTTGGGGGGTGTAATGTGTGTTTAACAGGCAGTGTTGGGGGTGTAATGTGTGTTTAACAGGCAAGGTTGGGGGGTGTAATGTTTAACAGGCAGTGTTGGGGGGTATAATGTGTGTTTTAACAGGCAGTGTTGGGGGGTGTAATGTTAACAGGCAGTGTTGGGGGTGGTAATGTTTTTAACAGGCAGTGTTGGGGGGTGTAATATTAACAGGCATTGTTGGGGGGTGTAATGTGTGTTTAACAGGCAGTGTTGGGGGGTGTAATGTTAACAGGCATGTTGGGGGGTGTAATTTACAGGCAGTGTTGGGGGGGTGTAATGTTAACAGGCAGTGTTGGGGGATGTAATGTGTGTTACAGGCAACAGCAGTGTTGGGGGTGTAATGTTAACAAGGCATTGTTGGGGGGTGTAATGTGTGTTTAACAGGCAGTGTTGGAGGGGTGTAATGTTAACAGGCAGTGTTGTGGGGTGTAATATTAACAGGCAGTGTTGGGGGGGTGTAATATTAACAGGCTGTGTTGGGGGGGTGTAATGTGTGGTTAACAGGCAGTGTTGGGGGGTGTAATGTTAACAGGCAGTGTTGGGGGGTGTAATGTGTGGTTAACGGGCAGTCTTGGGGGGTGTAATGTTAAAAGGCAGTGTTGGGGGGTGTAATGTGTGTTTAACAGGCAATGTTTGGGGGTGTAATGTGTGTTTAACAGGCATGTT